>NW_028220260.1:0-51670 GCF_045865225.1 Trachurus japonicus | reverse complement strand
GGGGGGGTGAGGGGGGGGGGGTCGGATGGGTGGGGGGGGGGGGGGTAGGGGGGGGGGGTGGAGGGGGGTGTGGATCGCTGGGGGGGGGTGGGGGGGGGGGGTTTGCGGGGGGTGGGGGAGGTGGGGTGGCCGGGGGTGGGGGTGGTTGGATGGGGGGGTGTGGGGATGTGGGGGGAGGGGGTGGGGGGGGGGGGGTGGAGGGGCGGGGGTGAGATCGGGGTGGGAGGGGTGTGGGGGGGGGGGGGGGGGGGGGTTGGATAGGGGGGGGGGGGGGTGGGGGTGGATCGGACGGGGGTGGTGGATCGGGTGGGGGGGGGGGGGGGGGGTGTGGGGGGCGGGGGGGGGGGGGTGGGTGTGGGGGGGTGGGTGGGGGGGGTTGGGGGGGGTGGGGGGGGGAGGGGGGGGGGGGTGGATGTGGGGGTGGGGAGGGGGGGGGGGGGGGGTGGGTGGGGGGTGGGGGGGGGTTGGGGAGGGGGGGGGTGGTGGGATTGGGGGGGGTGGGGGGAGGGGGGTGGATAGGGAGGGGGGGGTGTGGGGGGGGGGGTGGGGGGGGGTGGATCGGAACTGGTGGTGGGGGGGGGATGGGGGGCGGGGGGGGGGTGGAAGGGGTGGGTGGGGGGTGGATTTGGGGTGTGGAGGGGGGGGGGGGGGGGCTGTGAGTGCGGTGGGGGGGGGTGGCGGGGGGGTGGGGGGGGGTGGGGGGTAGGGGGGGGGGGTGGGGGTGAGGTGTTGGATCGGGAGGGGGGGGGGAGGTGTGGGGGGGGGTGGGATCGGGGGGTGGCGGGGTGGATGGGGCGTGGGGGGGGTCGGGGGATGTATGCGGGGGGGGGGATGGGGGGGTGGGTGGGGGGGGGTGGTGGGGGTGGTTGTGGGGTTGGGGGTGGTGCGGGGGGTGTTGCGGGGTGGATCGCGGCGGGGGGGGGGGGGTGGTGGGGGGGGTTGGAGGGGGGGTTGGGGGGGGGGGCGGGGGAGGGGGGGGGGGTGGGCTCGGGGGGCTGGGGGGGGTTGGGTGGGGGGGGGTGGGGGGTGGGGGTGGTGGGGGGGTGGATCGGGGGGGGGGGGGGCGGCGGTGGATGGGGGTGGGTGGGGGTGTTGGTGGATCGGGGGTGTGGGGGAGGTTTGGGTGGGGGGTGGGGGGGGGGGGTGGGGGGGGGAGGGGTGGGGGGTAAGGTGGGTTGGGGGGGTGGATCGTTGGGGTGGGGGGGTGGGGGTGGGGGGGGGGGGGGTGGGGTGGATTCGTGGTGGCGGAGGTGGGCGGGTGGGGGGTGGATGGGGGGGTGGGGGGTCGGGGGGGGGTGGGAGGGTGGTAGGTGGGGTGGGGGGGGGGGGGTGGGGGTGGGGGGGGGGGGGGGGGGGGGGGGGGGGTGAGTGGGGGGGGGGGGGGTGGATCGGATCGGGGGGTGGTGGGGGGGGGGTGGGATGGGTGGGGGGGGAGGATCGGAGTGGATTCGGGGATCGTGGGGGGGGGCGGGGGGGTGGGGGCGGGGTGGGGGGGTGGGATCGGATGGGTGGGGGGGGGGGGGTTTGGGGGGGGTGGAGGTGGATGGGAGGTGGGGTGGGGGGGGGGTTTGGGGGGGGGAGGGTGGGGGGGTGGCTCGCGGACGGGGGGGGGGGGAGGGGGGTGGTGGAACGTGGATCGGATTCTACACGCTGGGGTGTTGTGTTGGGGGGGGGGGTGGGGGGGGGGGGGGGTGGGCTGGGGGGGATGGGGGGGGGTGGGAGGGGTTAGGATCGGGGGGGGGTATTGGGGTGGGGGGTGGGGGATGGGGTGGAGGGGGGCGTGGAGATCGGGAAGGGGGGGGTGTGGGCGGGGGGGGGGGGGGGTGTTGGGATAGGGGGGATGTGGGGGGCGGGGGGGGGGGTGGGGGGTGGGGAGGGGGGGGTGGATTGGGGGGGGTTGGTTGGGTGGGGGTGGGGGGTGGGGGGGGGGGGGGGGGGGTGGATCGGGTTGGTGGGGTGGGGGGGGGGGGGGGGGGGGGTGGGGGTGGTTTGGTGGGGGGGGGGGGGTGGGGGGGGGGGGGGGGGGGGGGGGGGGGTGGAGTGGGTTGGTTGGATCGGACTACACGCAGCCGTAGCTCACAGTCGGCCATATTGGAACGGGCAACTGTCTCTGACTCTGGCTGCAGCTACAGTGCAGTAGATGGTGATCCAGTCATCTGCACTAAAAAAAAACGATTCATAACTCTGTGAAAAATAAATCAGTGTGTAGCTATTACTTTATCTATTTGCATAATGTCACTATAATGTTACTTTTACAAGAAAAAAGTACATGATTAAACTGATCCGTGATGCTGCATCATAACTGCATAGACGTTCATAAAAAATCAAACCGTTTTGAAATCGGACAAAAACTGAGCAAGTTGTGGTCAGAACATGCAGCAGAGGCTTAATGCTCTGAGGGAGAGAGTTGACCTTACCAAGATGGCCGCCGCACTGGGACATCACAGAGACAGCAGCCGGTCTGCTGACGTGCTCGGTCGGTCTACCTCTGTCATCGATCCGGCGGAGAAAACGTTACCCGTAGGTTTTTAGAGGTTTACCACCGGCTGGTTAAATTCTTTTTAGGAGATAAATGTTGGTCTCATTGATGAAATCTAACAATTGTGACAGCAGCATTAGTTTATTGTATGAATGAAAAGTGAAGCTTCATGTGTGTATTGGACAGAGAGCAGTGCTGCTTGGGGGCTCTGTAGCCTACGTTCACCACATTTACATAAATAAATAAATGTTTTACAATGAACCGATCGTCTGCATTAAATGTTTTTTTTAATTTTTTATTATGTTATATTATATAACATGGTTACGGTCCGCGGTTCTGTAGACGGGCTGGAGGGGCTGTCATCGTGCTCTGAGGTGACTCAGAAATGACCGTAAAGCAGCACCTCTTGTCTGTGACGTCATCATGTTTTTTGAACAGAAAAGTGAACTTAAAAAATCCAATATTCAGCCAAGTGCATTTTATTGCTTCCCCCTTTTGATAATAATATTCAAATTACTTGACAAAAAATTATTTCCAGAGAAAAGTGGATTTTTAGGGGTGTATCCCCATTGACTCCCATTCATTCTGCACTCGCCTGCGAGCGCCCCCACATGGACAGAGACGTGTTCCGAAAACCCGGAAGTAGGACGAGAGTGGCACTTCTCCTCAATATTAGAAATTCTCTGGTGCAGCAGAGTAGCAGAGCTACTAGCCCTGTTAGCTGTCCCGGATGCTAACCGCTACCGCTAACTAGCGGTTAGCACCCGCGGCTACCACCGCTTCCCAGCTCACTACGAGCCACTACCACGGCCCTGCTCCTAGTTCGGGTCGAGTATTGACCCGCCGCTTCACTCGGACTGTTTACTTTTCTTGGCGGCTCTGACTACAGCTGCTGCTGCTGTCAGACCAGGGGCAGGAGGCTGCGCACAGGCACGGCTTCCACGATGGTGCGTTCAGGTTGCCTCAGAAAATGAAATGATCGATTTAACCATGGAATTTACCAATGTAGAAGGCTAGAAGAGATGCATCGCAAATTCAACCATAAATATTGTCCGATGTACCCTGAATCTACCGGTGCAGTCGCATCGCACACGTTTATCGGACCACCGATATGAATCGGTGAATCTTCACATCCCTGGTGGTGTCCTTTGGTCGTTACTCTCTTTTCCAGTGCTCTAATTGGGGCTTTTCATTTAGCATAGAGCACTGGAAAAGAGAGTAACGAGTCCGACACCACCATTGACTCCCGTGGTAAGGGTTTTGAGGGTTTTGTGCCCCTAGTGGCAGGATGTGGGTGTTGCAAAAGCACCCAGAAAACCCATTCACTCGTAAATTCACTCACTTGTAAATTGATGAAAACGGCCGTGTTTTTGTTTTTAGGTGTCTTGGTCATATCAGATTATACTTATAACTTGTTTATTACAAAATGTAGATTGAAACATTCATGTAGACAACTGTTTTTTTTTTACTCTCCTATGTGTTAATGTTTATCTGTAAAGGATCCTCAATGATGCTATTAACGTGGGTGATCTAGAAATGTCCTTAAATTATTGAAAACACCACACTGCTCATTCACCAACAATGCAGAGATGTCAGTTCTTGGGCACTTTTGCAATACCCATATTCCTCCACCAGGAGGCGCTGCCATTGGACCAATGCTGTCACTATTCTCTTTTACACTGCTCTAATTTAGCCCAACACCGCTGTTATCAGACCAATGACAGGAACCGGAGGAAAAGTTGTTGTTGTGGGAGGGAGAAGACAGAAAACAGCGGCGCTAGGCGCTAGCATCACAGGTAGCATTAGCCTACTTTACTGCTCTAAACTGTCTTTGCTAACATGAACGAAAGTTTCTAAACTCACCAGGAGCACCAGAAAGGCCGTCGATATGAGCTAAGCATATCATCTTTTGTTTGTTTTTTAATTGATTGAGCATTATCGTCGTGTGTGTTTGACTGTGTGTGTGTGTGTGTGTGTGTGTGTGTGAATACATCCATGGTGTGTGTGTGTGTGGTTTGCAGCTGTGACCAGCAGAGGGCGTCACACTATAATGTAATAAATATAAAATATACAGAAATTACAGGAAAACAGAATAAATCAAAACCAATACATTTTATTCCTTTGACATTAGAAGCTGTTTCCTCTGTCTTTAATTAAACTTATAAAAGAAAAACTATTAACTCATTGAGTGCCAGCCCTTTTATAAAATGGTCAGTGACTTGTGCCAGCGTTTTGGGGCATTTTGAGTAATAGTAATATTTCAAGACCCACAGAATATTTTGTACTATGACTCTGAAAACACCAAATAGCTCAACTAAAAGAGGAGACTCTCTAAAAATGCATTTTTGTGAAAGAGAGTCTCTCAAGAATTTTTTTTATTTTGGCTTCAAAAACATGCAAGACATCTGAAAATTTCATTTCACATGTTGAAGTCCTACTCTGCAGAGTGATGCCTGCTCTCCTACCTCTTCTCCTGCAGCTGCACCCTCTCCTCCTATATAGTTCACACAGGTTAGTGGTAGTGATAGAGCTGCCACCTGCTGACCCGGTTCTGACCTGGTTCTGACCTGGTCATGACTGAATTGAAACCTCTGCCACCACAGGTCTGCAACACCAGTGATAAAATGGTCGAATGTCAGCTGGAGACCCACAGTCACACACACAAACTAGCAGAGGGAAGCTGCCAAATTCGGAGGGAAAGTTTGCATTTTCAAAGTGGAAGTACAGACACTACTTTAATCTCCTTGAGGTAAAAGGCAAGCACATACATGTGAGGTGTAGCTACATTATGTCCCGGCGTGAAGTGTTTGTCCACGTCTGTTGTAAGCAACTCCAATCTATTGAAGCATCTCAACGGCACACGCTTCTACAAAACTAGTGGCCCAAAACACCATTGTTGACACCGTTTGTGATGATAGCAGGGCTGTACTGCCAAGCCAGTTTAGTGGGTCATCGAGGTATGTTGAGTCTAAAGCCAGGCTCTCCTGTACTACAAAGGTGGCTCTCTTTTAACCCGGCTAGATCACCATGGTTGGTTAGAGTTTAATCCTAAAATCGGCTATAAAGCACCGCTGTTTCACAATTTATCTCATTTACCGCTGGCGTCAGCTTTACTTTGAAAGTCCAGTGGAGCTGGATCAGAACGGAGCATTGGACCAGAGGGAGAGATCACACTGATCCGCTGCTGTTGACTTCCTCTCTGAGCGTCTCTGCCTGCAGATGTTCAGCTGAGGGAATACGCTGCTCAGCTGTTGATCCGACTCGCGTCAGGAGCTCATTATGTAGGTATATTATAGCCTATATATTTCACTTTTGTCACCACTGAAAGAAGTTGATGTTTAAGGTAACGTTGAGCTGCCACCACCTTTGTTAACCCGGTCTGGTCCAGTATTAGAGGCCAGAGAGCACCCACCACAGACAGGTAAGTATAAAAGTAGACAAATCTTTTTTTTTCAATTAATTAGTTAGGGACGTCTGCAGCCAGCAGACCAATGAGGGCAGCTCCAAAGAGAGACACTGCACACAGGAATCACTGCACAGCAACTGGAACTGGTACACTACACACAAAGGGAGCTCAAAATCACACTGGCTCCTTAGGGACCACTACAACAGAGGGTCAAACCCCGCTTTTGCCGCTAGGGGGAGGTAGAGCGCTGCAACGGTAATGAGCTGCCCTTAACGGGCCGTTGGCACCTTGACGTCACTTCATTAAAAAGTCTTTAAAAGAAAATCATATAACACTCAGACATTAGCTGAGTGTTAATGTCACCAACTTGGTCCTGCACCTCCAGACCACCAGGGGGACCCACACAGAAACAGCAGAGGCTGAGGCCGCATTCAGACTGCCAGCCAAAATCCGATTTTTAGCCCATCCAGGGGCCTCATTTATCAAAGAGGGTGTAAAACTGCTACTACAGTTTTGCGTACGGCGAAAAGACGAAAATGGCGTACACCCGAAATATTTACACCTTTTTCAGATCAATCAAACTGTGCGTACGCACAACTCTCCGCAATTTCCCTTTGATAAATCACACCGGACCCAAGAATGGTGCACACGTGAACACACCTCTTACTCCACCCCCAGAACGCCATATATGGTCAGCACGTGCATATTAAGCCATGTGCGCTCTGTGGAGCGGCTACAAAGTGACAACAAAGTGACAACAAAGTGACAACGGACGGGGGAAAGAAGCGGAACTTCTCCGAAAGCACATACACGGCGATATCGGGCTACAAATCAGTCAGAAAAATGATCTTGCACTTTAATAAGCTACAATAAAAACAAAAACCTCCCAAATCTCAACAAAAGGGAGCAGAAAGAAGAAGAATCTTCCTAATCTGCCCCTTTATCCCAGAAAATCTTTTTTTTTTTTTTTTTTTACACCTTCTCCTAAAGCAGGATTTCCACGATAGTTACCATTACTTTGCAGGCCTTTCCACTACACAGTTACAGCTCTACTGGACTCGGTTTAGGTCATTTTCCATTACAGCTGAGTCCTTCACAGTTCCTCCTCAGGGCCGCGTTGTCTCACTCTTTATTCTCTCCTCTCTCAGCTCCAAACACATGTGCACCTCGTTAACTCAGGTGACAGAATAATAACAGTCTAGGCTGCAGATCAGTGTGCGCTGCTGCCAATGTGTTTTTAAACTTGGCGAGTTTGATCCTTGTCAGACGTCACACTAGAGTGTGTAAAAGCAAAAAAGCAAAATCCTCAATCCGCTCTGTTTATCAACAGCCCCAGGGGCCTCATTTATCAAAGAGGGTGTAAAAGTGCTACTAAATTTTGACGTACGACGAAAAGCCAAAAATGGCGTACACCCAAAATATTTACACCCTTTTCAGATCTATCAAACTGTGCGTACGCACAACTGCCCGCAATTTCCATTGATAAATCACTCCGGACCCAAGAAAAGTGCGGATGTGAACATGCCTCACACCCCGCCTGCTAAACGGCCCCACACAACCATATATGGTCAATGCAAATCAGCACGTGCATATTAAGTAGCCATGTGCACTCTGGAAACGTGTGGAATGACGTCAGTGGAAGACGGTGAAGACAATAGACGGACGGAGAGCGGAGAAAGAAGCGGAATTTCTCTGAAAGCGAGATACACGGTAACACGGCAATATCAGTCAGAAACATCATCTTGCATTGAAAGGCTACAATAAAAACAAAAAACTCCCAAATCTAAATGAAACAGAGCAGAAAGAAGAAGAATCATATTTATTCTGCCCCTTTATTTTAGATTATGTCATAATAATTTAAAGCAGGGTTTCCACTGCCAGTTAGTATTACTTTGCACCCCTTTCCACTAACCCCCAAATGCCGTTCACTGGAAGACTTTGATTTTCATTTGTGCATAGCTATATATAAAAAAAACAAAAACATTGAAGTCCACCGCAGTCTGTGACTTTTCCTAAAATGATGTTGGGCAGCACCCAATTTTGTTAAATACAATAAATATTATTCACACAAAAAATATCGATCATGTTTTCTCATTTGCTTTGATTTGCTCCGACATTATTGGGCTTGCTGCTTGCTTGTGTGTGTCCAGTCTGGCTACGTAACACACGCACGTTGCAGAAATTATTTTCCAGACTGGACAGACGGGTTGTGGAAGAGGTGTAGCCTACATGCAAGGCAAGGCAAGGCAATTTTATTTGTATAGCCCGTTTTTACAAACAGTTTGTCTCAAAGGGCTTCACATCCCATCATAACAACATCCTCTGTCCTTAGACCCTCACATCCACTGAGGAAAAACTCCATGGAAAACCCCTTTAACAGGGAAAACCAGGAGAAAGCTCAGGGTGAGCAACAGAGGAGGGATCCCTCACCCAGGACGGACAGACGGGACAGAGATGTTGTTACAGACAAGAAAACTGTTTACAGTTTGTCACAGAATGTGCGAAATATGGAAATGTTAGCAGGAGTTGATGAAGGCAGTCTCTGGTGAGGGGAGGGGGGGGGGCAGGGAGAGCTGGCCAGCTCGATGGGAGGGCTGGGTGGCAGACTGGTCCATGGGAAGGAAGGGGAGGCCGGTCTAACAGCAGGGGAAGGGGTGGGAGGGGGGGCGGTGCAGGCGGCGGCTGGTGCAGAGAGATGGAGCTCCGGTGGATCTGAGGAAACACAGAGAGAGTGGAGACACCAAGGCCAAACTACACATGCAAGGGAAAAATATCAATATGATATCAAAAGAAAACGAAATTCGTTTTATAAAGCCAGTATTTAGGAGCAAACTAGTGAAAAATCAGAGTCGCTGTGCTTTTCATGTAAAGTGCTGACGTCAACACGTGTGCGGTGGGGGGGGGGTCATCATCACCACCACTACTTCAAACACTGTGTACTCCGCGCTCCTCTCTCCCTCGCCGCTCCAATTCCTCCTGTTCTTCATAAAAGTGTGTAAATCGTGGTACGCCAGGGTCAGACTGGTCGTAAATTTCTGCACTTTCTCCCGACAGGTTTTGGTTTGATAGATCCCAAATTAGGCGGAGAAAAGTGCGTACGCACAAAACAGGGGAAAGAGCGTGTAAAAAAGCGTGTATCCACAATGATAAATGAGGCCCCAGATTGGAACCGGATGAAGTCTGAACAGTAGTAATAGCACTAAACATCTGTGCAGCAGTCTATCCTTACACAGTCACCAAAGTGGTTATTATTCACGGGAGAAATGGACAGACAACCATGCTTCTTTCTGGTCTGGAAGAACTCACTCACTGACCGTTTCTCGCGCATGCTCACAACAACATCATAATCTCGCAGGCACACCTGTTCTCGTGTGACGTCACTACGTGACTTATTTAACATGGCTTTGCCACTCATATTATTAAATATGCTTAACAAGGAGGTAGTTTCAAATGGCATTTGGACAGATGCGTCTCAGTCTGAACAGCTCCACACAGATCGGTTTTGACTGTCTGTTTTGACTGTATCGCGCCACTTGATCATTTTGGACTATTCGTGTCCGTCGCGTCATTCGCGCTTGACGCTCCACCCGTTCATTTTTGAACCGGTACTCTCAACCCGCTCTCTTTCCACGTCGATCGTGGCTGATATCACCACCGTTGCTGCACCGTACTTGCTGTACAAGTCTCAGATATGAGAAGGAATCAGATTTGAATCAGATTTGCCTGCAGTCTGAATGCGGCCTGAGATATCCTGCCTGTTAGTCCTGAGTGTGAGTGAAGTGGAGAAGTCCATGAAATCAGAGCCAGTCTATTGATATTAGAAGTTGTGGACAGCTCTCCATTCCGACACACCTCCACTCCCCCCCTCCCCCCCACAGCTGTCCAATGTCCAAGGTGCTGAACCGCGTGATGTTGTTTACATTCTGCTTTGTGGCTTGTCTGTGAAATGTGCTGCTCGGGGACTGGGCAGATCTGTCCCACTTGCTTTCTCCCCGACTCCGTGGTTGGAGATCTCCCACACAGTGAAAGAAATAAAACTCCCCCCCCCTTCGCCGCTCGAGCGCGGCTGAAGCCGGCTTGAGCTCACACGGGCGCGAGGCTGCTGCCGCCGATCGTGCTGACAGCTGACTGAGGGAGATGCTTTGGTTGGGTTTAGGCAATGAAGAAAGGAGTTGGTTAAGTTTAGTAAAAAGACCAGGTAGAGGCTAGACAGGCTAAG
The DNA here is from genome assembly GCF_045865225.1 of Trachurus japonicus. Classification (NCBI taxonomy): domain Eukaryota; kingdom Metazoa; phylum Chordata; class Actinopteri; order Carangiformes; family Carangidae; genus Trachurus; species Trachurus japonicus. The sequence goes on along the minus strand of NW_028220260.1, from coordinate 41,566 downwards.
CATTATGAACATTATATGTCATTAATATGAAGTATTTGCTTGTTCTGCAGTTAATTATGCACATGATCCGTTTGACCCCAAAAAGGAAAAAAGGATCAATGCGCATTGGGGGTTTCCCCTTAGGCTTTTCGGAATAGCGGGGTCTTTAGAAAAAATAGAAAACCCTGCTATTACGATGAATGGAAGTCTATTGTCGGAAAAGCGAGGCTTCGGAAAGGCGGGGTGTAACCTTAGAAGTTCTCTGATGAAATGCTGGAGCCTGCATTTCCCATAATACAACTCCGTAACATCTTTGACATTATTAGTTAATGTGGGAGCATGTCTCCCAGAGCCACAGAAAACATTAAACAGCTGGTTTGCACAGGTTAAGAATAATAAACGGTATGTTAATTAGTGCCCATATAAAATCCCTCCAAGTTTGCACAGTGTGACACTTTTTTGATTTAAACTGAACATTTGTCTTTCCTTCATGAAGACTAATGGTGTTTTTTTTCTTGTCTATACTACTATTTTCTTTGTGCTCTACTTCCTGTCTTTGATCTCTTTAAAGCCCCTGTACAGACTTTTCATTTAGTGTTGATTTTGGCGGCCCCCTGTGGACGAAAGCGGCGGAATGAAGACTGCATTTCCCTCTGTCATGAAGACGTTTGTCTGGCCGGCGCGTGTAGATTTGTTTTGGAAACGTTGGAAGGAAGACGGGACTTGATTTTTGTTTTTTTTTAGCAGCGTAATATTCGTATCGTTTGGTCAGTGGTCTGACCCGACCATGCCTTCCAGAGGTGTAGAATTAGACGACTTAGAAAAAGCGTATCTTCACACTGATGGGCTCATTTGCTGTTGTAGGTAACAGAGACACATCAGCAGACACCAGAGACTTTTGCGTATCCAGTTAAAAGCTCCGTACAGGGGCTTTAATGCTTGCAGTGAAAGCTAGATGTACGTTTGCTTTTGCCTGCTGTTTCCCCCTACACACTTTCCCGATCTCGTCAGATCGGTACTCTTTCACAAAAACTACTGGGAGACTACTTGGAGACAGTAATAATAAATTCATTTTTGCTTGACACCATGCAGTATCAGTCATGTTCTTGTTTTCATTCACAGTGTGCACTGAGCAGATCAACCCAGAATGTCCCTGTGCATCACTTTCACTTTAAATTTTCAAACCACTTCTCTATGTTGGGATATGTGTGTGCATGCATGTGTGTGTGTCCGCGTGCATGTGTGTGATTATGTGCAAGTGAGATAGGAGGAGAGAGAAAAGTTTGCCCAAAACCAGATGTACACATTGTGTGTCCTTGTCTGTTTGAGTTAAAAGACAGTGTGAGCTGCCTGGGCTGCAGTCTGGTGGGAGCCATCATGGAGAGAGCCGTGGTGCAGATCACCCTCTTTGGGCTGCTGCTGGCTTTGGCTACTGCACTGCCAAACAAGGTAAGATCACAGAATCTATATGAACATAAATCTATATAAATGCAGATTAATTTTCACAGATATCTGTGAACTGTGAGACCTCATTGATGCCTCCCAACAACACTGTGTTTTTCACCTTCATCTGGTCTTTGCTCTGCTCATCGTCAGCCAATGAACATTTGCTTTAAGGAAGAATCTACATCTACTATATTAATGCAGATGAATTTTCACAGACATGAACAGATATCTGTGAGCTGTGCTTGTGCAATTATTTGTATAGTTTTGGAAATCTTTTTGGTCTGTCAGTTTCTGTCCCCCCTTATGGTTTCATGTTCAAATGTATGTTTGAATGTGTGTTAGTCATGCTGTGGGGGAATATATCTGTCCAGACAGTGAACACTGAATGTTGAGGGTCCAATGTGACCCATTTTTACATTTAGGAACAGTGAAAACACCCTAAACATTTTTCCTCAAGTTGAACTTGTTCAACACAATATTTGATACAGATGCAATGGTCTTTCCTGCCACTACACTATGATTAGGCTACTGTATAAATCACAGTAGCATTGACTGATTAGTTGAATGCAGCCTGATGTAAACATTAAAACTCAGTAACCAATCACACAGACAGCTCCATGTTGTCCCTGTGTGATGTTCAGGGACGGTCAGGACAGTCTGAGGGTGAAGTCTACAATAATGAGATGAGATGAGAGACACCTGACTGTGACAGCTTGGTCTTGACCACATGTCAGCTGATCAGCTGCAGCAGAGGAAACTCCGCTGTTCTCCGCTCCACCGCGATGAGCGCTTTTTTTAATTTTATTTTTTTTAAATTAAGCTCCTACTGTAAACTGGCGCGGATCCGGTGTGTTTATCAAAGCTTGGTCGCCGTGCTGAGGCACCAGTGGTCGGTTTGAGCTGCGTTCATGAAGTTAAGAGGCTGCTTTCAAACTCCTCAGCCAGCTCAGTGTCGGCGGCTTTTTGACTCGTTACTCACTGGTCGTCGGTGTTTTAGCGATGGTACAGGCTGAGGCCAGTAGGCTACAACAGGTAACAGTGTTGTTGTGTGATCAGTGCGCCCTCAAATCTGTTCCACTGTTAAAGCGGTGCAACTTGATGGACGTCACCGTGGTAATTTAAATGCGTGAGAAATACAATGTGTGGCGTGTGAGCGTGTGAACGGGTGGGAATGCGTGTGTCACACGCCAAATGCGTGAGACTTGAGAGCCCTGCGTTAGCCTGCCTCCACCTAAAGTCACTAATTAGCTTAGCTCAAACACTGGAAGTGTATAGGTAGTGTTAGCCTGCCTCCGTCTAAAGTCGCTAATTAGCTTAGCTCAAACACTGGAAGTGTATAGGTAGTGTTAGCCTGCCTCCGCCTAAAGTCGCTAATTAGCTTAGCTCAAACACTGGAAGTGTATAGGTAGTGTTAGCCTGCCTCCGCCTAAAGTCGCTAATTAGCTTAGCTCAAACACTGGAAGTGTATAGGTAGTGTTAGCCTGCCTCCACCTAAAGTCGCTAATTAGCTTAGCTCAAACACTGGAAGTGTATAGGTAGTGTTAGCCTGCCTCCACCTAAAGTCGCTAATTAGCTTAGCTCAAACACTGGAAGTGTATGGGTAGTGTTAGCCTGCCTCCACCTAAAGTCGCTAATTAGCTTAGCTCAAACACTGGAAGTGTATGGGTAGTGTTAGCCTGCCTCCACCTAAAGTCGCTAATTAGCTTAGCTCAAACACTGGAAGTGTATGGGTAGTGTTAGCCTGCCTCCACCTAAAGTCGCTAATTAGCTTAGCTCAAACACTGGAAGTGTATGGGTAGTGTTAGCCTGCCTCCGCCTAAAGTCGCTAATTAGCTTAGCTCAAACACTGGAAGTGTATAGGTAGTGTTAGCCTGCCTCCGCCTAAAGTCGCTAATTAGCTTAGCTCAAACACTGGAAGTGTATGGGTAGTGTTAGCCTGCCTCCGCCTAAAGTCGCTAATTAGCTTAGCTCAAACACTGGAAGTGTATGGGTAGTGTTAGCCTGCCTCCGCCTAAAGTCGCTAATTAGCTTAGCTCAAACACTGGAAGTGTATGGGTAGTGTTAGCCTGCCTCCGCCTAAAGTCGCTAATTAGCTTAGCTCAAACACTGGAAGTGTATGGGTAGTGTTAGCCTGCCTCCACCTAAAGTCGCTAATTAGCTTAGCTCAAACACTGGAAGTGTATGGGTAGTGTTAGCCTGCCTCCACCTAAAGTCACTAATTAGCTTAGCTCAAACACTGGAAGTGTATAGGTAGTGTTAGCCTGCCTCCTCCTAAAGTCGCTAATTAGCTTAGCTCAAACACTGGAAGTGTATGGGTAGTGTTAGCCTGCCTCCACCTAAAGTCGCTAATTAGCTTAGCTCAAACACTGGAAGTGTATGGGTAGTGTTAGCCTGCCTCCACCTAAAGTCACCAGAGAAACTCTTCAGCAACTCTAAACAGACTGATCTTCGTCTCAGAGCTGACAAAACTCTCCGGTAAGGCATCTTGAGTGGTCAAATGACAATGAATGAATGAAACAATTCAGTGTAATGCAACTGCTTCGCACACACACAGTATTTGGAATGTATATGAAGAGTTCAAGAGTTATTAAAGAGTTTTTAAAAATTCTAGAATCTTCATTTTTTATTTACATAGGCTAAATGTATACTGTGAGTGTATACCTTACACAAGGTGATATCAGTCAAACCAAAGTTGAGTGACTTTGAGATGTAACAAAACAGACATATCTCTAAAAAATAAAGTTTTATTTAAAACAACATTATGCAAAGAATAATTACAAAGCCTCAGCTCATTTTTTTCAAAATGGCACTTATCTGCTTTTGCAAATGAACTCTTCATATGTACAAGTCATTTCCATGTAATATCAAGATGAAGAATAGTGAGAACGGGGAGTTTCTGCAGTTAGACCAATGAGACCTCACTGATGCCTCCCAACAACACTGTTTTTCTCCTTCATCTGATCTTTGCTCTGCTCGCGTTCAGCCAGTGATCAATGAAGTCTTGTTTATTTTATTGTGAAATCTGCCTCCCATATTTACGCAGGATGACTGGGACATCATCAGCTTTCACATCAACTCCACGGTGACCAGTCGCTACGCCACCACCGTCATCACAAGCCGTGTGGTCAATCGTATGGATGAGTCAAAAGAAATAGAATTCCTTGTACAGATTCCCAAGAATGCCTTCATCAGTAAATTCAGCATGTATGTGAATATTTACAGCTATTTGCACATAAAAAAGTTAACATTTTAAGCAGGAGAAAGTATATGAACATGATCTTTTTCTTGGTGGTCTTCAGGTTAATAGATGGACAGGTGTACGATGGCATTGTGAATGATAAGGAGAAGGCTTGGCAGCAGTACGCTGAGGCTGTGTCCCGTGGCCAAAGTGCTGGGCTTGTCAGGTATTACATGGACCAATGGTTCAAATTATTGCCAAGTCTTATACAGCTCTCTCTCTCTCTCTCTCACACACACACACACGCACGCACACGCACGCACGCACGCACGCACGCACGCACGCACACACACACACACACACACACATTTAAACTATATACAGTACTATACAAAAGTTTTAGGCACTTAAGATGTTTAGATTCTTATCCATTATGCAGTACCATCAAAGAGGCTTCTGATCAGTCCTACATTTGTCAAAGATAACTATTTCAATTCACAAGAAAAAGACTAAGTCCTGCAACAGATGGTAGAGCCCACAACAGAGTCCCAATCCCAACATTATGAAGAGACAGACAGACACTGAGGCCTAGTCCACACGAGCCCGGGTATTTGCTCCGCGTCCACACCAGTGGTGTAATAAAAACACTCCGTACACACGCAACCGTGAAATCCGCTACCAAGTGACGCAATGCACGTATGGAAGGCTGTTTTAACCAATCAAAATACAGTGGAAACCGCTTGGATCAAAAGGCTTGGGAGGAATCATTTCTATACAAATGCTGTTTAAATAATTCGTTATCAAGAAATCCGCTTATAGTGTTCATTTTTGGTCATTTTATTGATGAAAACATGCGCAAAAACAATTTCAAAACTACGTGGAGCCTTAGCTATTTATTATTTATTTTCGGCGGTGTCCCTTTGACGTGCACTGCTGCAGCAGCCTGCACATGTTGCTGCGCTGTGTCTTGACTCTTGTGCTGTGTGTTGTTGTGTGCTGTGTTGTTGTGCTGTGTGCATCACCTGGCTGCTGAGCCACATGTCTGTCTGTCGGTGCGGCGCAACTCTGGCTGTTGTGTTGTCTGTCAAAACATGGATGAATGAAACATCATATCCACTTTATATCGACCGCGGACGTCACGAATAAATGTTCGGCTTTTGGCTCGTTCCTCATCTCCACATAGGCTCTTTTTATCACTGCATGATGCGACCCCCCCCCCCCGCCCCCCCCTCCCGTCGTACCCGGGACATAGGCTATTGCCTGTTCATTCATGAAAATCATCCCGAAAAACTCTCAATCAAACAAGGTGGGGAATAAGAAACTGCGGCGCTACTGTAGTAGTTCTGTGATTTTAAAAACAGCTGATCTGTAGCGTCACTTGTTACTGTAAATGATGCTGTGTGGAAAACCAGCTGTGGTCTGTGGTTTTAGAGATAAGTCCTGCTAGGTGACTTTAGAATGTTAGACTTTAGAATGTTAGAGTTGTCATGGTGACAATAAATCAGACCAACGTTTCCTGGACCTAACAGCTGGTGTGTCTTTGATGTGCTCCTGCCTCCTTCGTCTTGACGATAGCGATAACGCTACAACATGGTGTCAGAAGTTAATTATTCAGAAGTTATTTAGTAGCCAAGTGAAACGTCAGCTGGCGGTTTGTTATTTTTTCGTGAAAAAAAAGTGTATTTTGAGTGTTAGTGTTGCCAACCGCTGCGCGGAAGGAAACGGTTAGTAACTTTGTAGCTGAACAGCGAAGTTACCAAGGCAACGGATCGACAGCGTTCATCATGAACCAGTTTCAAGTTGCTCCACCGGAGAAATTCTCGTTCAAAACAGAGGAATGGCCGAAGTGGATCAAACGATTCGACCGATTTCGTATCGCTTCAGGTTTGGAAACCCAAGCGGAGGAAAATCAAGTCAATGCTTTGATCTACACAATGGGCGAGGAGGCGGAAGACATTCTAACGTCCTTGCACCTAACGGCTGATGAAGCGAGTGAGTACCACACAGTCAAAGAGAAGTTGGACGCTCACTTCGTCGCTCGCAGGAACGTCATATATGAACGGGCGATGTTTAATCAACGGCAGCAAGAGTCGGGCGAGTCAGCTGACTCGTTCATCACTGCGTTACATTGCCTGGCGGAGCACTGCGGATACGGCGCGTTACATGACGAGATGGTGAGAGACAGACTGGTCGTGGGTCTGAGAGACAAACGTCTATCAGAGAGATTACAGCTGGATCCTGAACTGACACTACAGAAAGCTGTCACTCTAGTTAAACAGAGTGAACAGGTGAAAAAGCAAAACGAACTGCTAAAAGCTAACTGCAAAGGAGACATGATGAACAACACACAGCTGGACAGCATGCACGCACAGCAGCGCGGTGGTGCAAAAACAAAACAGGCTCAGCCACGGTCCAAACCAGTGTTCAGTAAAGCCCAGAACAGACCATGCAAAAGGTGTGGGGACACAAGAGGACACAGCCAAGACCAATGTCCAGCAAAAGATGCAACATGCAACCAGTGCAGGAAAAAAGGACATTATGCTCGAGTCTGCAGGTCAAAAAAGTTACATGAGGTGAATATGGCCACAATGACACACACAGAGGATAGTGATGAAGAATATGGAGTTTCTTTCCTGGGCTCAATGTCAACAGAGAAAGAGGACAGTGCTGGTCCCTGGATGACTGAGGTAAAAATGGATGACCACAAAGCAGTGTTTAAAATTGACACTGGCGCAGATGTGACAGCCATACCCAAAAAACTGTATGACGAGGGCCAGTACGGTCAGCTATCAAAAGCTACAATGGTTCTGAAAGGGCCAGGAGGAAACCCTCTGAAAGTGATGGGCAAGTTCAAAGCCACTCTCAAAAAGAGAAATAAAACCAAAAAAGAGACTGTATATGTTGTGGATGGGCTGAGGACACCGCTGCTAAGCCGAGCAGCCGCCACAGAGCTGCAGCTGGTCGTCAGGCTGGACAACGTCAGCCTGGATACAAGCGAGGTGGTGAAGCAAGAATTCCCAAAGCTCTTCTCTGGACTCGGAAAAATGGGGGGTGAGTACACCATCGTTCTCAAGGAAGATGCAAAGCCTTTTGCAGTCTCAACACCTAGACGAGTCTCACTTCCCCTCCTTCCCAAAGTCAAAATTGAGCTAAATCGCATGGAGCAGCAAGGTGTCATCTCAAAAGTGGAGCAGCCCACAGCATGGTGTGCGCCCATGGTAGTCGTTCCTAAACGCGCACGAGAAGCTGTGAGGATCTGCACTGACCTCACACAGCTGAATAAGTCAGTAGAGAGAGAGAGACATCAACTTCCCTCGGTGGAGAACACTCTTGGACAGCTCACCGGGGCCAAAGTCTTCTCAAAGCTGGATGCCAACTCAGGATTCTGGCAAATTCCACTTTCCAAGGAATCTTCTCTGCTGACCACGTTCATCACTCCGTTCGGACGGTACTGCTACAATCGTCTATGTTTTGGCATCTCATCAGCACCAGAACATTTTCAGAAACGCATGCAGCAGATCCTAGAGGGCATAGATGGTACTGTGTGCCACATGGATGACGTGCTCATCTGGGGAGCCAGTCAGGCAGAACACGATGAGAGGCTGCGGAAGACACTCTCACGGCTGCAGAGTGCAGGAGTGACACTGAACGACAAATATGCCTCATCATATGGCATGGGTGCTGTTCTCCTCCAGCGGCAAGACAGCACAGCAAAGTGGAAACCAGTGGCATATGCATCAAGGGCACTCAGCAGCACTGAACAGAGGTATGCTCAGATTGAGAAGGAGGCTCTTGCTTCCACATGGGCCTGTGAGAGGTTTGCAGAGTTCCTCATCGGGAAAACCTTTCACATAGAGACAGACCACAAACCTCTCGTCCCACTGCTGGGCTCAAAAAGCCTTGATGAGTTGCCACCACGCATCCAGCGTCTACGCATGCGGCTCATGAGATTTTCCTACACAATATCTCATGTGCCAGGAAAAGAGATAGCGACTGCAGACGTGCTGTCTAGAGCACCTGAAAACAGCACGCCTGCAGGGCTGTCAGAAGAGGAGACCGACTTGTACGCCGACTCCATCATTGCTAGCCTACCAGCAACAGAGAAAAGGCTAAAAGAAATACAGACACAACAGGACAATGACGACATACTGAGACAGATAAAACAGTATTGTGCAGAAGGATGGCCAGACAAGTTTTCAATAGGCCAGGTGCTCCAGCCATATCTGCCATTTCAAGGAGAAATGACAGTTCAAAGTGGCTTGCTTCTCTACGGCAGCAGACTCGTCATCCCACCATCGCTCAGAGCAGATATTCTAGCCAAGCTACACGAGGGTCATCTCGGCATAACCAAATGCAGGGAGAGAGCCAAGAGTTCGGTGTGGTGGCCTGGACTCAACAAAGAACTGACAAAACTGATAGAGAGTTGTGATACATGCGCCAGAGAGAGAACAACCCTGAGAGAAACAATGTTGCCCACTGAGTTCCCGCAAAGGCCGTGGTCTACAGTAGGAGCAGACCTGTTTCAAATGAAAAACAAACAGTATTTAATCATTGTGGATTATTATTCTCGCTTCTTTGAAGTAGCGAAGTTAACTTTCACAACATCAGAGGCTGTGATTGAACATGTCAAGTCTATCTTTGCTCGTCATGGCATACCAGAAGTGGTGCGCACAGACAATGGCCCACAGTTTGCATCAGAGACTTTTCAGAAGTTTGCACAGGATTGGAGCTTCAGCCACGTCACCTCCAGTCCACACTTCCCACAAAGCAATGGAGAGGCAGAGCGGGCTGTGAGGACGATTAAAAATCTCCTCAAGAAATCCAGTGACCCCTATCTGGCCCTGATGGCCTATCGTTCTGCTCCTCTGGCCAATGGATACAGTCCCACAGAGCTACTCATGGGGAGGAAGATCCGCACAACAGTTCCTGTCCTTCCCTCCCAGCTCAACCCCTCACGTACAGATATGGAGGACTTGAAAAGAAAGGAGCAAAGCTACAGACAAAAACAGCAGCAGAACTACAACCGTCGCCACGCAGCACGTGACATGCCAGACCTGCAACCCGGCGACCATGTGTGGGTCAAGGACACGCAACAGAGAGGCACCGTGGTGTCCACTGCAGGAACACCCAGATCCTACATCGTGGAGACTTCAAGAGGCAGCCTGCGGAGGAACAGATTCCATCTCTCGCAGACTCCAGTGGCGCCTGCCACACCCACCGAGATCCCTGACCTGTCATCGGAAAACAACACTCCAGCGACAGATCCTGCTAGATCTACTGACACATCCGTCACCCCTGAGAGGTGTGACTTCAGTCACAAACACACTCCAGTGAACGAGAGACGCTATACAGTCAGAATCAGGACAGCTCCAGTTCGCTTGAACTATGAGAAGATGTAACACCTACCCTGAGTGAAAGCTGGGTAACAATAATTCCCTCACTCAGTGGAAGAGCCTGGGCTCTTGAGACAGAAATGTATATATTGTGTGTTTAAAAAAAAAAAAAAAAAAAAAAAAAGAAAAGAAAAGAAAAAAGTGACTGTGATCGTATAATGTGTAAAATAGTGATAATAATAATAATTGTTTAATATTAGAGAAGAATTGTTTGAATAACCTAAACGAAAAGATTTTAGAGTTTGCTTGAATTTAAATATGAACTTTAAGTTATGAATGTATATATGACTATTGGTTAATTGTTACAACTAGAAAAGTTGTGTTTATTGGATAGTTTCCTCATGTCTAGTCAGACGCTTTAAAATAAGGTCTCTCTTGGAAACTAACTGGAAAAGGGAGATGTAGAGATAAGTCCTGCTAGGTGACTTTAGAATGTTAGACTTTAGAATGTTAGAGTTGTCATGGTGACAATAAATCAGACCAACGTTTCCTGGACCTAACAGCTGGTGTGTCTTTGATGTGCTCCTGCCTCCTTCGTCTTGACGATAGCGATAACGCTACAACAACTGAGGGTGAGTTTGGAGCTGACAAGAGGATCGCCCTGACGACCGTTTCGTTATATTTTTCTCATCGAAAAACTATACAAATAGCATTTAGATGATGTAAAAAAAAAAAGTGCTAAAAATCCACTTTGTCACCTCCATCTGCAAACCGCTGCAAACAACCTCTGCGGGCTGGCAGTGTTTACATCAGCACGTGTGCAGCTATGACGTAAACGAGTAAAACAATCACGGTTGCAGTGTCCACACGCACCCGGTGAAACCAACCCCGGCCGAAAACCCCACCCTGGACTCCGGTTTCAAAAAACCACGGTTTCAGGGTTCCAAAAGCACGGTTGCATGTGGACAGGACATACAACCGGGAACATATGTTCAGAGTTTCAAAAATACCCGGGCTCGTGTGGACTAGGCCTGATACAGATGAACTATGGCAAGTTCTCCAAGACGCTTCAACAAGCTGCCAGTCCAGAAGCTTGAAGAACTGTGTGCAAGTGTCTGGAGGAGAACTGGAGCTGTGGTCACAGCAAGTGATGATCTGATTTAGGTTTCTTCTGTTGACGGACCTTTGGATGAAGTTAATCCATAAATAAAGACTATTCATGACCTTCACTTTACTTAAAGCACCTAAAACATTTGCACAGTACTGTACATGCGTACATTTATACATACATTGTTCATTTGTTCATTTTGACTTCTCTTTTTCTTGTTTTTGCTTTTTTGTTTTTGCTCCTTTCTTTTAAATGCTTTGACATCTTCAGGTCAGATGGAAAAAGTCCCTGTTGCAGTAGTATCACTTACAATTCATACCTATAAGTTCATAACATGTGACGAGGGGCCACAACAATACATGGTTTCATATTAAAGGGTCATAACACAAGCCAGACAGGGTGGGGGCATGGACGCCTTTGATTTAGTACTATGTTAATGGTGTGTGTTGCAGCTTTGTAGGGAGGACCCTGGAGGAATTTAAGACCTCTGTGACCATTGCACCGCACAAAAAGGTGACTTTTGAACTCACATATGAGGAACTGCTGAAACGCAGGCTTGGGAAATATGAGCTGCAAATCCACGCTCGCCCCATGCAGCCAGTCATAGACTTCAAGGTGTGTTTGTCCTGTTCATCTGGGGGGAAAATCACTGCTGTGCTAACAACAGCTTTCATGGCCAGAGCTTCTAAATATTGCGTTTTTTTCAATGACAGCTCGATGTGTGCATTCATGAGGAAGCCAGCATCAGTTTCGTTGACGTCAAAGGAGGACTAAGCACCAATGCCATGGCTAATGCCATCACCAAAACACATGCTGACAAATGGGTACAGCACGTTGTACACATAACACATAATAACACAATCATGATCATTTTCTGATCCATATTTAACTGTTTGGCTCACAGTATACATACCAATATTGCTCATCCTTTAGCCCATCTCCTAACACTGCTACACACAGTACATCTACCTGCACATTTGTACTTTAGTCAGATGTGCAGCTGTATTTATTTCTACCAGCAGTTACCAACACTACACAATGCCTCCATAGATGAATCCAATCAAATGTGATATAAAAATTAAAGACTCATCATTTCGACCAATGAAAGCCATTTATTCATTCATCCTGTTTTCAGGCCTGGGTGTACTTCTACCCCACCAAGAGTCAGCAGTTAACATGTGACAGCTGTGGAAAGGAGGGTATGAATGGAGATCTGGTTGTTGTGTATGATGTCAACAGGAATGCCATATTCGGAGACCTCAAGGTACAGCAGCACTCCGTCTTTCTTAAAGGTAGAGTGTGTAGGATTTTCCCAAAAACAAAATATAAACTAATACTGTACAACAAAAAACTGGCCTCATCATCACCTGGGCTTCTACTGATGAGTGTCTGAATCTACCAACCACGAATGAACAAACCTACAGACTCTACCTTTAACTTGGTACATAATGAATCTGTAAGAGCTAAAATCAAACCAACAAATAACTAAAATACCTTCAATTCCGATTTTATCTTCCTGTCCTTTCAACCAAATCCAACTTTCTTCTGACTTCCCTCAAGATATCAGACGGGTACTTCGTTCATCACTTCGCTCCATCTAACCTTCAACGCATACCAAAGAATCTTGTCTTTATTATTGATCGAAGTGGCTCCATGGAAGGCATAAAAATTCAACAGGCCAGTGTGACGAAGCATTTTATTTTTTGTCATGTATTTTCAATCAACTTTACTTTGCAGAAAATATATAAACATGAATGAAACAAACTCATCATATATCACTTATTTCATATTTCTCCCTCAGACCAGAATTGCTTTAATCCACATCTTGAATGACCTGGCAGAGGATGACCACTTTGGCCTCATCACCTTTGATGACTCCATTTCTCGCTGGAAACGAGAACTTGTCCAGGCCAGCGAGGAAAACCTGGATAGTGCCAAGACATTTGCACAGGGAATTCAAAATGGAGGAAGTGAGGTGTTGCAATGAATAGATTCTGGGATCTCAATGGTTGACAGTAGAGTGTAAGGAATGAAACCTTTCCTTTTTTTTTCGTATTTCAGCCACGGACATCAATGAAGCAGTGTTGGAAGGAGCGAGGATGCTGAATGCCCATCCCAGAGAAGGCTCAGCATCCATCCTCATAGTTCTCACTGATGGAGACCCAACCTCAGGTTATGATGAAACACACATGAACAAATATTAGTGCTGGGCATAGATTCATTTTTTTAATCTAGATTAATCTCACTGCAATCTTGGCTCATTTCAATTCTGATGAAGGCATTCAAAATAGGTAGTGATGCACGATATGAAAAATTTCAACCGATACCGATAACCAATAATTTCCTGCTTCTCATTGCCGATACCGATAACCGATAAATTCATATTTTTATATTTAACATAATAGGCTCTAGCCTATCTATAACAGCTAACAAAAGCTCTGGCTCTTCAACTTTTCATTCATTTTTTTCATGTCATATCACACAAATATTTGTGATAATTTGCTGTGAATAAAAAATAGCAGCAAAAGACACTCATAGGCCAAACATTTACCATATGAAATTAATAAATCAAAAGCACTGACATATCAAATCATCATAATTAAAACAAAAAGTGCATCCCTCAAGAAAATTGTTTCACAGAACTATAACTGGTTTAAATAACAAGATTCATATTCAAGTATTTATGCATAAGAAATACATATATTCAACCTAAAGCGCATGAGGAGGTATAGGTAGCCTACATGCACAGATATTTAACAACTGTACTATGTAGCCTACTGTACTGAATGTGTGATTCGCTCCAAGCGACAGTGGTAAAGCAGCTAAAAGCTGTTTTAATTCCCGCTGTAGAGCTGTTAATATGTCACTTTATTACGTTTTAATATTTTTTCAGAGAGAATCTAACCATGTAGATCCCCAGTTTGTGGTTAGTTAAATGACGCCTGTTTGCTCCAACGTTGTGGGAGCGGTCGACTGGGCGCAGCAGCAGCAGCAGCTCATCACAGAGGCAGCTGCCACCGATAACACCGGTCTGCTGACGTGACGGTCAGCATTGTCGTCATCCCGTGGGGAGAAAACGATCCTAGTAACTTACCTGCAGGTTGTTAGAGGTTTACTGCCTGCTGGTTTAATTATTTTTAGGAAATTAATGTTGGTCTCACTGATGAAACCTAACAACTGTGGAAGCCGCATTAGTTTGTTTGAATGAAAAGTGAAACTTACTGGACAGAAGAGCAGCGTAACCTCTGAGCTCCGCAACCTGCTTTGCACAAGGTGCATACAACCATAGTCTTGTCGAGGTCTCCATTGGGAAGCTTCTTGAAAAAAAATTTGCCCTGAATCAGCCAGGCTTCACAGCAGCAGCCATGTCAGCTGACGGATGTGATTCACACGCGTTCTGACTTGTTCACGCCCCGGCCCCCACAGCATAATTCGGCCAGGTCAGAGCCTTCTGGGCCCGGCCAAGTAGGTCCATGCAAAAATATCAAAGTGAAATTCATAGCTTGCCCTATGTTGACCCAGCTCCCAGACTCAACTTTGAGAATAGATTAATGGTTTTTTGGTGTGTGTGGGTTTGTGTATATGAGATGGATGAACTGAAGAAAGAAATTGAAAAAATTATAAAAAAAAAAAAAAAAGATTAATGGCGATCATTTTCTTATCGCGCAATAAGAGTCTCGCGTTAACGCAGCACGTCTACGCTGTTAACGGCCCAGCACTAACAAATATAAAATAAAAGGAATTATGTGGATCTTTCACAGATTTTTCTAAATTCTGTCCGAACTTGGATTATTTCATTTGCATTATTTGCATTTAAAGGGGTTAGGGTTTAATCCACTTTCTACTGGTTTAGCAGTGGTCCTATGTGTTCCCGTGGCCTTTCTATGACGCCTGCAGGTGAAAAAAGTCTGTTCACTCCCTTAATTGATTGCTACACTTTTTTGAGATTGTGTCTCCAAACGGGCGAATTGAAAGTGCTGTGAGACTTGACGTCACAGAGCACACATACACACATACTCTCTCTCTCACTCTCTCTTCCCCCGTCCGTCATTTGACATGAAGCGGTAGATACGGGAGGAGCCGTCGGTACCGCGGCCGCCAGATGATCATTTTGAATCACTGATTGAAAAACAGCCGCCTGTCATTAAAAATGAAACCGCGGATCAGAGAATATTGGGATGATACCGCTTCTCATCAGCGCAGCGGTCCGACTCCTCATCACGGACTGAGAGACATCTGAACGAGGAAGTCTCCTCTCCCGGCGCAAAACCACCTCAATATTCTCCAGTAGCTTCTCATCAGTCACACCGTGCAGTTTGTGCTGCTCCTCAGTTTCACTTGTTTTTTTATTTGACAGTTTCACACAGAACTTTCTGATGGTAGTAGGAGTCTCTCCATGTTTCTTTTTCTGCCACAGTAAAAAAGGAACATTTACATTTTTTCAGACAAGATGAGAGTCTCAGAAACTTTTTTTTTTTTTTTCGGAAATCAATGCCCGACCCAATCCATATTCCCAATGTCCACATGTCCACATGTACCTGTAGTGAAAACCACACCCTCTCCCCGTGACAGGTGTGGAGTGGACGTGGTTTACACATCTTATTTGCATTTCAAGGTGCAGACACAGAAATGGCTCGTTCGCAGCAGAGCTCTGGAGAGCCACTTTTAGATACTGAGATGTAGAGCTGCAGATTGATTTGGGGACAATACACTAGGAATACTATATGGTTGGACAACTTAGAACCATGTGAAATGGTTGAAAAACAGCATAATATGGGACCTTTAACTCTTTGCACACAATACCTTTTACTGATCACATGATAGTTGTTTGGAGAATTTGATTTCTAGCCTTTCTAAACCACATGGCTTGTGTTTTCGCAGGGGAGACAAACCTGGAAATGATACAGTCAAATGTGAGAGAGGCCATCGCAGACAAATTCTCTCTCTACTGTCTCGGTTTTGGCTTTGATGTCAATTTTGACTTCCTGAAGACCATGTCACTGCAGAACAACGGCAAGGCACGACGGATTTATGAGGACTCTGACGCTGACTTACAGCTGAAGGTATATTTGAATTGCTTGCACTTCCTTCACATGGTGAATATGTAGGCCTCACAACCTTTGACGTGGATATGACAAAACGGTATTTATTTTAACACAAAATTCAATCAAACAAAAGACGCTCACAGTGAGGATCAAAACTTATCTAGAAAACTGAAGCTTGATGACTTGAAAACTTGACTGGGATGCTTGACAAGACTCAGAGACTGGACGAGACAAACTGGCAACAAGACAACGGGAGACAGGGCCATGAGGTGGGAGAAAATATGTGAAACTAATCAGAGGTGCGGTTGACCATCTCATTGGAGGGAAAATCACACAAAGGGAGGAAGTCAGGGTTTGAAACGAGAGGGAAAAGGTGAGTACAAAATAAAACAGGAAGTGCATTACAGGATTATAGGCATGAGTGACATTAGCTTCACCTACAAATAACTTTTAACTGGATATGCAAAAGTCTCGGTAACGCTTTATATTAGGGTCCTTCTAATAAGCATTATTTAATAGGTAATAAGGCCCTTATAAGTGATTACAAGATGCTTATTAACATTATTATGCGTTTATAAGACTATATATGTATTAATAGTCTCATTATAATATAGTTAATAGCAGACTATAAGAGATTTATAATAACTTAATAATAAACTTAGTTAACTGTTTGTTGATGCTTAAAGTAAGCTATCCAGTCGTTTTGGCTAATGCTGCGTTCCAGTCAGGCTTTTGAAACCGTAAATTACAGCTTCAAGTCACGACTTACGACTTTGTAGCGTTCCAGGCAACCCACTCGTGTTTCTCCGACCTGTTTTACCTGTGAAAGTCACTATAACGGCCACTCGTAACTTCTGACCCGTGAACTACCACCAGATCGAACTGGTACGACTTCACAGGTCTGAAAAACACCAGTTACGAGTTGCCTTGAACGCACCATAACGTCTTGTCAGCCGATGGAGTTAGCAGCCCCCGCCCTTGTCATGGATCTATTGGTCCTCGTCCCTACGTCACCACATTCAGGCGCATCCCTTGGCTGCACACACAGAGAGGACTGCCCCTTTATGCCGGGGCCTGGAGCTCCGCAGCACCGCAGTGCAGAGAGACCGCTCAGGCTGCGGCTGGAAGCAGCTGTGTGTCGGGGAGAGGAGGAAGACAGTAGCTCAGCAGGGCCGCGGTGTGCAGGGTGCAGAGCACCCCGGTCAGGCTGCAGCTGGAAGCGGCTGTGTGTCGGGGAGAGGATCAGGGAGACTCGACGCGGCACTGGTACTAGTAATACGGGCAGCAACACATTCTGTGCTTCTGTACTGTGCTTCTCTGAATCCTAGTGGGGCTTTTTTTCGGCAGACCGGCCGGGGGTGGGGGGCAGCAGGTGCTGAATTGGTGGGTTCATGTGTCTGTGAGCAGCTCAGAGCGGTTACAACTAGTTTCTAAGCGGAGGGGGTGGGGACGAGGCGGGTCGAGGAGGAGCAGGGAGACGAGGGGATTGGATGGAGGGTACGAGCCAGTGGGAGCCGGACGGGGCGCGCGGCGCCCATTGGTCAGTTTCTATGCAGGCCCACGGCTGATAGACTGAATGGATTTTTTTGGTTCTTTTTGCTATTTATATTGTGTATATCGGACCACAGGACCATAATCACTGTATAAACGATGTTAATAATAATTACCAATGCTCCAAATCGTAGACCATAGCTTTAAGAACATTAATAAAATCCTCATGAGTATCTTATAATTGTTCATAATAACATTACAAACACATATGTTGACTCAACTAGCCCAACCATTATGTCTTTGTTATGCCTTTATTAATCTTAAGGTCTGTGTAATAATAAGCATTAGTGAATAGGTAAAAAGGCTCTTATAAGTGCTTACGAGTAATAATAGTCTCATTATAATATAGTTTAGTAGCGGACTATAAGAGATTTAATAACTTACAGTATAAGAAACTTGTTAACTGTTTGTTGATGCTTAAAACATTAAAGCAGAAGTCAGCGGTCCGGTGGTTTTGTCTAACTTCCTGTCAGCAGATGGAGTTAGCAGTCCCCGCCCTCGTCCCTACATCACCACATTCACGCGCATCCCTTGGCTGTACACACAGAGAGGACTGCCCCTTTATGCCGTTCTCTCTCCTCATTGGATAAAGGTTTTAGGATACAAGGAAAGTTTTCTCCTGGGCTCAGAGCAGAGCAGAGTGACTGACAGACCCGTGTTTCAGACCAAACACTCTATAGAAGTGATTGCTGTCGGAAGATAGAACTAAATTAAGACTTATATTAACACAAACATTCCGCTCACTTCTGCTTTAATATATACTTTATTGCTCATCTATTAAAAAGTTAAAGCAAAAGTAAGCGGAATGTTTGTGTTAATATAAGTCTTAATTTAGTTCTATCTTCCGACAGCAATCACTTACATAGAGTGTTTGGTCTGGACATGAAAGGACACAAAGACTAAACATGAAGCTAAGGCATGACATTACCTACATATAACAGCCTGACTAAAATTAACACACTTGTACAGAAGGTCACTCAGCTCGCACTCAGCTCGCATGTAGTGTTCACGTGAACCCGCGGTATTCCTAACCAATCAGATCACCTGGCTGAGTGATCGATCGTTGCTGATCACGTAGGGAGAGCAGCGGAGGAGCCGTCATAGTCGGGAGTCGGGACTCACTCATTCATTCATCCTTCATTCATTTAGATTGTGCGTCCATGAGACTGTAAGTGTTCAAGTTGTTTTGTTTATTGTTGAGGACGTATGTTTATGTGGCGGTTAATATTCGCACGGGCCACCCGGTCCATTTATTAATGTGTGACGGCGTCGCCGGAGTTAATTGTTTATAATTTGCCGCCTGCTAGGGATAATAAATAATTAAGGGACCGTCACTCAATTGTTGCATGCCTTTTCAGTGTGCACTGCTTTCAGGGATGTGTTTAATGATTGCATTGTGTTAAATGAATGCGTACATTACTGTATCAATATTTCTTTATTAATATTATATATTTTGTCTGTTTATGCCACATTTTATGTTCATAATAATGCAATAATAACCATGCATATAATTCATTTTCATTTATGTTTCTTTTAATTCTCTGTAGAAACCACACACAAGTAAATTCAAGCATCTGATAAATAAATGAGTGGCATGAGAGGAAGTGTGTGCATCATTGACTGAAATATCATCATTTCAACTGTTCTGGCAGGACAGCCTGTGGCGATTGCAGATAGACAGTTAAAAAGAATCAGCTCAATTCATTAAAGGTCGCAAATCTGCACCTATTTCACATGGTCCTTCGAGCCGGATCTGCAGTTTCCACAGTTGAATCATGGCTTTTCCTGATAATGTCCGTGCACGCCGTGAAGTTCGTCGACCTCGTTATCTAGACGACTTCCTGGTAGATCTTCCAAGACGTCAATTACCTCAGTCACACACACTCCATGACCACTCCAACGAGGGAGTCATTAACATTCATGAATCACCTAAGCTCCTTCATGATGGACTGACACCACGGAGCCCTGTTCCAGAGGTGGTTTTGTCAGCGCTGAAAGAGATGAGGGAGGACAATAACCAACTCAGGCGAGAGATGCAGACCCTCATCAGTGCTCTCACCCCACACCCTTCAGCTGTTTCTCAGCCTCATGGTTCAAGGCCCAGTGTATTCACCCACACATATGCTCACCAGGCAGAGGACCGTGGCTCCTTTCTAAAGGCTCCAACTCCAGACTTCACATCCACTCCACTGCATTATAGAGCCCAACCTGTCAGCTATCCAGAGGATGACCTGCAGGGTGTGCCATGGCCGGACCCACCTTCCTCAGCTCCATTCCATCAAATCAACGAGTCATTCCCTCCACCACCACCGCCAGTCTCGTATCCTCCCCATGGCTGGGTGTCCACACCTGAGTATGTCGAGCCATATACCAGTCATCGTAGACCACCTACTCACCCTTTTCATCAGGCAGATGAGCAACCTCAGTGGCCACCTGTAGACCTGAAGGAATCAACAGGCTACAGTCAACCACGTTCTCAATCTCATCAGGAGACCACATATCGTGGACCAAAGCCTCAGATTCCATGCTTCACCGCCGAAGACCCTCGTCAGTTTGCACGCTTAAAGATAGCGCTCGAGAATATCTTACCTGAAGATGCTACTGAGAGGTTTAAATATCAGATACTCGTTGATCATCTCAAGCTGGAAGACGCCCTCCTGATTGCGGACTCTTACAGTAACAGCCACCACCCTTATAGCAAGACCATGGCCTCCCTGACAGAGCTTTATGGCCAGCCTCACAAATTGGCTTTACAGCGCATCACTGAGGTCTTAGCTGAACCTGCCATTAAGAGTGGTGACAGTAAGGGATTCCGGCTGTTCGCACTGAAGGTGAGAGCGCTAGTTGGTATGCTCGACCAGCTGGGTAGAGAGGGAAGAACTGAACTGGAGTGTGGGTCACACATATCCCGCTTGCTGTCCAAACTTCCACACGACCTGAGAGCACAATTCAAGCGTTTCATTAACCCCCTTCGTACACCTATTCCAACTTTGCTGGATTTCTCAGAGTGGTTAGAGTATGAAGTCCGTGTTCAAGATGATGACATACTAACTCATCAGCCCCGGTCGATACCAGAGGGGCGGTCAGACCGGTTGAGAGGGTTCAAGCCCAAGCAGAAATCTGCTGTCAGCTCTACCACCGTCCTCTATGAACCTGCAATGAGGGAATCAGAGCCTCCTTCACAACTCACATCTCAAGTCAACAAACCAGCGAAGCCCAAGAAGTATTGCCCCTTTTGTGACGATGTTCAGCATTATTTCAATCAGTGCACAGAATTCAAGAAACTCACAAAGGAGCAGAAAGTAACTTGGATCAAAACAGGCAAGCGGTGTTGGAGATGTGGAAGAGATCACCAAGCGGCACAGTGCTATCTCAAGGCCAAATGTCAACAATGTAACAAAACTCACCTGGAAGTATTACATGAGGTCAATTCATCTTCAGCCATGAGACCAGAGAGACCAAGCCCAGAACCAATTCAGCCAGTAACATACTACTTGGACCCAGCCTGGAGAAGTAGTTGCGTGCTGCTGAAGATGGTCAAAGTGTGCCTCTACAATGGGAAAAGGAGGATCGAAACATATGCCATCCTGGACGACGGGTCCGAAAGGACAATTCTCCTCCATGATGCGGCCAGAGAACTAGGACTCCACGGACAGACTGAGAGCTTGGTTCTGAGAACCATCCGTCAAGATACTAGAACCGTGCCAGGCAGATCAGTTTCATTCTCAGTTTCCGCTGTCGCTCATCCTCAGAAGCGTTTCCGGATCCACAAGGCTTTCACAGCAACTGAGCTCGGCCTTTCTAAACATTCTCATCCCGTTGAAGCTCTCCAGAAGACCTACCGTCACCTTAGAGGTCTCCCTCTTCAGTCATTCAATCAAGAGCAACCATTGTTGCTCATCGGCTCAGACTATCCGCACCTGATCACCCCAGTTGAGCCTGTGCATCTAGGACCACCAGGCGGACCAGCTGCACTGAAGACACGCCTCGGCTGGACACTCCAGGGGCCTGCTAAAGTCCTCATGCATCAGTCCTCCACTCCTCAGTGTCTGTTGACCAACACCTTATCTCCATCTGCAGAACTCCTGAGTCATGTGACTAAACTCTGGCAAATGGATATTTTGCCGTACCGGAACGAGAAGCTCATCACTCGGTCAAAACAGGACACGGCAGCAATCAGAAGACTGGAAGATAAGACCACTAGAGTGGAAGTGGATGGTGTGCAAAGGTACGCAACGCCCCTGCTGTGGAAGGAAGATGCTCCTCCTCTCCATTCTCCTAAGGAGGCCGTGCTAGGTCATTTGCGCGGGACTGAGAAGCGCCTTTCCCAGGATCCTGTCAGAGCAGACACCTACAACCAGGAGATCAAGAAGTTGCTGGATGCGGGTTACGTCGTCAAGTTAACCGCAGATGGAGCACAAGCCAAAGTCAACTCGTGGTACATTCCTCATCATATGGTCCGTCATAATGGTAAGGATCGTATTGTGTTCAACTGTTCTTTCACGTATCAAGGTGCGAGCCTGAATGAACAGCTACTTCCCGGGCCCATATTAGGATCCACTCTGCTGGGAGTGTTGCTCCGGTTCAGGGAGTATCCGGTGGCAGTGAGTAGCGATATAAAAGGGATGTTCCATCAAGTGCGCCTCCTGCCTGAGGACAAGCCCTTCCTCCGGTTCCTCTGGAGAGAGATGGATCGCAGTGCAGCACCGGACATCTACGAGTGGCAAGTGCTGCCCTTCGGGACAACGTGCAGTCCTTGCTGCGCCACCTTCGCGCTTCAAAGACACGTCCTAGATCATAGTAGCCCAGGTGAGGACATCCGTCACTCTGTTGAAAACTGCTTTTATGTAGACAACCTTCTCCAGAGTTTCATCTCCGAGCAAGAAGCCAAGCAGCTCATCACAAAGCTACACCCACTTCTCCTCTCAGGTGGGTTTGAACTACACCAGTGGGCTACCAATGTTCCTGACATCATCAGTCACCTGCCATCAGAGTCAAAAGCAGAGAGTAGGGAACTGTGGCTATCACTGGATGGAGCTGACACACCAGAGCGAGCTTTGGGGCTGTTGTGGCACTGCACGTCTGACACCATCACTTACCAGCTTCGTCAAACAGAGCAGCACCAACCAACGATGCGCAGCATCTATCGGGTCTTAGCGAGACAATATGACCCCCTTGGCCTGCTCATCCCTTTCACCACTCGAGCCAAGATATTGGTGCAGCGTCTCTGGAGTAAGAAAAGAGACTGGGATGATCCACAGTTGCCAGATGATCTGCTCCAGCAATGGTATGCCTGGGAGAGTGAACTACAACAGCTCCCTTCTATCTCTCTGCCTAGATGTTATGTTGACCTGGCGACAGACATCTCAGCTTGCACTCAGACTATTCACATCTTCTCAGATGCATCGGAGAAAGCTTATGGGGCTGTAGCCTATCTTCGCACAGTGGATCATTCAGGTAATGTTCAAGTGGCATTCCTAGCTGCCAGATCCCGAGTTTCCCCAGTTCGCCAGCAGTCCATCCCAAGATTGGAACTCTGTGCTGCTCACATTGGAGCACAGCTCTCTGCTGTCCTAAGGAAGGAGCTAACTGTCCAGGTCTCCAGTATCACCTATTGGACAGACTCCACCACAGTCTTGAAGTGGCTGCAGTCACAATCTTGTCGCTACAAGGTATTTGTCGGGTCCAGAGTTGCTGACATTCAGGAGCTGACTGAGGATAGTCCCTGGAGATATGTCAGTTCTGGAGACAACCCTGCTGATGACATAACCAGAGGGCTGGCTTTGTCACAGCTCCTTGGTCGCAACCGGTGGAGCCACGGACCTCTCTTCTTGTGGCAGGACGAATCATCCTGGCCAGCCTCTCCAGACATCTCCCTGTCAGAGGACCCAGTTGAACTGCGTAAGGCCAACTTCTGTGGACATGTCTCAGTGACTACTGATAAACCTTTGCCTGATCCTAGTACCTTCAACAACTTCAAGGAGCTGCTTGAAGCCTCAGTCCAGGCAGGTAATGGGGCGGCCGCCTCCTCAAGCCCAACAGCAGACGACTACAGACAAGCTGAAATGGCACTCTTCAGGAAAGTGCAGGAAGACTGTTTCCCGGAAGAGTTCGCTCTCCTGGCCTCTCAGAAATCAGTCCCTAACAGCAGTCGATTGCTTACATTGGCACCTGAGTACGACAAGGAAGCTCGGTTGATCCGTGTCGGGGGTCGCCTTCGCAGATGCGATGAGCTTAATCAAGACAATCTACATCCAATCGTACTCGATCCCCATCATCACATCACCAAATTGGTCATTCAGGATTTTGATGGTCGCCTTGCTCACCCAGGACCAGAAAGAGTCTTTGCTGAGCTACGCAGACGGTTCTGGATCCTTCGTGGAAGAGAAGCTGTCAGGAAGCATCAATACAACTGCCCTGAATGTCGCCGATGGCGCAGCAGTCCAATCATCCCCAAGATGGCTGACCTTCCCCCATCCAACTTGCGACTCCACCGTCCAGCGTTCTACTCCACAGGTGTGGACTGTTTCGGACCATACCTTGTCAAGATGGGGCGGCGCACAGAGAAGAGATGGGGGATAGTATTCAAGTGTCTGACAACTCATGGTGTCCATCTTGATCTGCTCGCCAATATGGACACTGACTCATTTCTGATGGCCCTTCGGCGCTTCATAGCGAGGCGAGGAAAGCCCTTCGAGTTATTATCGGACCAGGGTACAAACTTCAAAGGCGGCAGCTCTGAGCTTAAAGATGCTTTCACCTCACTTTCGCCAGCTCTGCAGGAACAGCTTGCTAGTCAGCAAATTCATTTTCGGTTCAACCCGCCATATGCACCACACTTCGGTGGTTCTTGGGAGCGAGAAATCCGCTCTATCAAGTCTGCTCTCCACACCACACTGGGGTCTCAGAGTGTCACAGAAGAAGTCTTGAGGACGATACTGACTGAGGTGGAGAACATTGTCAACTCCAAACCCCTGGGTTACACCTCATCGGATGTTGCAGACCCAGATGCAATCACGCCCAATATGCTCCTTATGGGGCGGCTTGACCCCTCCACACCACAGGTCATCTACTCAGATACAGAGCTCCTCAGCCGTCGTAGATGGAGGCATTGTCAAGCCTTGGCTGATCAATTTTGGATCCACTTCATCAGGAACTATCTGCCTTCCCTCCAGACTCGTTCCAAGTGGCAACAAGACACAGATGACCTAACGGTTGGGACAATCGTTCTCATAGTGGATCAGCAACTACCACGGGCTCTGTGGCCAGTAGGGAAAGTTACAGCAGTCATCTCTGGTTCTGATGGCAAGGTGCGAACTGCACAGGTCCAAGTTAAGGACAAGATGTACACACGTGCAGTTGCTCGGCTCATTAGACTCCCTGCACTTCCTCACGATGTTCCTGGCTGACCTTCACCTGATTCAATTTTGCTTTGCAAAATTGGGGGCGGCTGTACAGAAGGTCACTCAGCTCGCACTCAGCTCGCATGTAGTGTTCACGTGAACCCGCGGTATTCCTAACCAATCAGATCACCTGGCTGAGTGATCGATCGTTGCTGATCACGTAGGGAGAGCAGCGGAGGAGCCGTCATAGTCGGGAGTCGGGACTCACTCATTCATTCATCCTTCATTCATTTAGATTGTGCGTCCATGAGACTGTAAGTGTTCAAGTTGTTTTGTTTATTGTTGAGGACGTATGTTTATGTGGCGGTTAATATTCGCACGGGCCACCCGGTCCATTTATTAATGTGTGACGGCGTCGCCGGAGTTAATTGTTTATAATTTGCCGCCTGCTAGGGATAATAAATAATTAAGGGACCGTCACTCAATTGTTGCATGCCTTTTCAGTGTGCACTGCTTTCAGGGATGTGTTTAATGATTGCATTGTGTTAAATGAATGCGTACATTACTGTATCAATATTTCTTTATTAATATTATATATTTTGTCTGTTTATGCCACATTTTATGTTCATAATAATGCAATAATAACCATGCATATAATTCATTTTCATTTATGTTTCTTTTAATTCTCTGTAGAAACCACACACAAGTAAATTCAAGCATCTGATAAATAAATGAGTGGCATGAGAGGAAGTGTGTGCATCATTGACTGAAATATCATCATTTCAACTGTTCTGGCAGGACAGCCTGTGGCGATTGCAGATAGACAGTTAAAAAGAATCAGCTCAATTCATTAAAGGTCGCAAATCTGCACCTATTTCACAACACTGATACATTTTCACCGAAAACAAACTGAGCATAGTTGACATGTCCTCTGTGTATCAACAGGACTTCTATAAGGAGGTGGCCATTCCTCTGCTGACGGATGTGACAATGATCTATACAGGAGGGAGCAGTCTAACCCAGACTCATTTCAGCCAGTATTACAGTGGCTCTGAGATCGTGGTGGCCGGTCAGATCACTGACAATGACATCGAGACCTTCAGCCCACAAGTTGTAGCCATTTCGGTAAGAATCAGTCCAATCTGCACGAGATATGCTCTTCTCAAAGGTTTCCCTGATTCATGTGGACTTCATCACAGGGCACTCGGAGGATAACGGTCTCTCTGCCGAAGTCTCCTGAAGCAGTGTCTTACGGCCTCGAGAGGGTCTGGGCCTACCTCACTGTCGAACAGCTCCTGGAGAAAGAGTAAGCTTTTTTTTCTCTGGGTTTTTGTTGTTGTTGTTTGTTTTTTATTATTATTATTATTATTACAGGTATAGGGGAGGAGATCTTTTTTTGAGCATTCAGCTGTGGAACAGACAGTCCTGTAAAAACATCATCCAATCATTTTGAACATCACAAATGAATGTTACTTTCAAACTGCCATGCTTTCGGTAAAGTCAAAGAGATTCAACGAAATTGCAGCAACGCTATGGCAGAAAAGAACAGGCGCTTCAGAGAGAAGTTTGAAGAAAGGGGCTTGGACTTTTGAATGACGTTTTTTCAAAATCTAGCCTGCATAGGATCTCCTTCTCTACCTTTAATCTATAAAATGTAAAGAAATATTGGAAAAGGCTAATCACAATTTCCCAGAACTTCAGGTTGTTTTTTTTTAAAACAAAAAAACAGATTTCTCATTTGTAGCTGATGATTTTCTCTTGAAATCAAACAGTGGTAGATAGTTAGCCTCGTAAACCAGCCTCTCGCGGAACTGCATTTCATTTCATTCTGAGGGAGAGTCTGGCCTCATCCCCATTCTAAGCGTTTGGCCTGAAACCCTCAGAAGGCCGAGCCAATCAGCGTCGCCCGCTGTGATTGACACAGCACGTTGGCCAATCAGGGACCGACTGGTGCAAAGCCCCGTCACTACACCAACTCGCTGATTGGCTGAATGGGGTTGTCTGTCAACGCTACTACCAAAGATATTAAACCGTCTTTGCTACTACTCCCGCCCAGCTCCCGCCCAGCCCAGACGCTTAGAGGGGGGATGAGGCCAGACTCTCTGAGAAATGAAATGAAATGCATTTCCGCGAGAGGCTGGTTTACGAGGCTAGTAGATAGTTGGGTTGGCTACTGTTTAAAATAACAAACAAGCCTACTGTGTTGTTATCTATCATGTTTAAAACACATGCACACAGGCTGCTGTTAACTGAAACTGAGAAGGAAAAAGCCGTGGAGCTGTCGCTGAAGTACAGCTTTGTGACCCCACTCACGTCCATGGTGGTCATTAAGCCTCCGGGGGAGAGCACAGATGTGCTTGATAAACCCAAGGAGGTCCAGCCCCAGCCACCACTGAGAACGGATGTTGCAATACCCAGTGCAGCAGGAAGTATAAGCTTCTCAGCTATAGAACCAAGTGAGCAACACATTTGTTAACAGAACATACTATTTACAATCAGTAGATTTTTTTTAAAATTCCAGAACAAAACTATGCCTAGTACACTCAAAAATCAGTCCCTCTAATGATCAATCAGCAAAAGATGCAAAGATCATACAGCCTAATGGGACAGGTCCATCAAAAGAAAGAAAGAAAGAAAGAAAGAAAAGCTTCAGTATCAAGTGCATTGTTTGCAAAAAAATCCATCTGTCTGTGTCAGATACGTTAGAGTAACAACCAAAAGTTATCACATGAAAAAATGTGCTGCATCTTTGCTAAATATTGATACAACTAACTGATGCTTCACTAAAACATCACTGCAGATAACACAGATGTTAAGCTTGGCTGTTTGTTTTCTAGGGTCAAAAAGGGTCAAAAGCTCCTCTACACACATCCATACAGTGCCACGTCAAGGTGAACTTCTATTTCTTAAAGGTAGAGTCAGTAGGTTTGTTCGCTGTAGTTTGTGAACACAACATTCAAATTTGGCCCCTCCTCTCGGGCTCAACCGGGCTCTCCCCTTGCCCCTGACAGCAGTTGTCAGGACTAACCCATGGAACCCTTCTCCACTTCGGCCTTCAAAGTTCTTGTTTGAATTCTGACTGAATTTCCTTTTCTTTACTGGTAAGTGCATATCTGTCATTGGCCGGGGAGAAAATACCACATAAACGTCATCTCAAATAAATTTAAACAACCATCGTTAGAGTGACACTTTGTCACTTTGTCACTCTAAAGGCCTTTGCACACTGAGTCCGTTTTTGTCGTCCGAAATTGCCGCACGTCAAAAAAATTAATTTGACCTCATGTTGTGTCGATCATGTTTACACACCGAGTCCGAAGCTTTCGTCCGTCATAAAAAAATTCGGATCAGGTTCGATTTAATGCGTTTTTCGCATCCGTGAAAAGTCTTTTGACCAATCACATCAGAGTTTAGAGGCTGGAGAGAGAGAGAGGGAGGGGGGGGATCACCGCTGAGTGTGTGTGTGTGTGTGTGTGTGTGTATGTGTGTGTGTGGGTGTGTGTGTGTGTGTGTGTGTGTGCGTGCGCCAGCCGCTGTTCACTGCTGAGTGTGTGTGTCTGTGTGTGTGCGTGCGCCAGCCGCTGTTCAGGATCATGGAAATTGTCCGTCTTCTGTTTAATGTGTGAGCTAATAATCAATATCTATCCAACTGGACCACTGACATCCTATAATAAACAGTTGAAGTGATGATGATAGTTCCGCTGCTCATTAACAAGCAGCAGATCCTCTACTGGCTTTTAATGTTTCTCTTTCATTTCTCAACAAGTGAGAGAACCACAAAGTGCATCATCAATGCGTGGCGATTCTGCCTCCCTCTCCGAAATTTGGAACACAAAATAAAAACGCATGCGAATAAAACGCAACGGACTCAGTGTGCAAGGAGCCTGCGCGTAACGTTTTTGGTCGGATGACGGATACGAAAAACGCATGCGAAAAAAACGGACTCAGTGTGCAAAGACCTTTAAGGTCACTGAGTCTGTTTTTTTCGCATGTGTTTTTATTTTGTGTTCCAAATTTCGGAGAGGGAGACAAAAATCGTCACGCAGTGATGATGCACTTTGTGGTTCTCTCACTTGTCGAGAAATGAAAGAGAAAAAGTGTCCATCCTGAGAGGAGCCAACAGGGAGGGGATCTGCTGCTTGTTAATGAGCAGAGGAACTATCATGATCACTTCAACAGGTTATTTTAGGATGTCAGTGGTCCAGTTTGATAGATAGCCTATTGATTATTAGCTCACACATTAAACAGAAGACGGTCAATTCCCATGATCCTGAACAGCGGCTGGCACACACACACACACAGACACTCAGCGGTGACCCCCCCCCCCCCCACACCCCTCCTCTCTCGCTCTCTCCAGCCTCGAAACTCTGATGTGATTGGTCAAAAGGTTTTTCACGATGTGAAAAACGCGTTAAATCGAACCTGTTCCGAAAACTTTTATGACGGACGAAAGCTTCGGACTCGGTGTGTAAACATGATCGACACAACATGAGGTCCAATTTATTTTTTGACGTGCGGCAAGACGAAAAAAACGGACTCAGTGTGCAAAGGCCTTAACGATGGTCGTTGGCACAAAGGGTTCCAGTGACATCATCGGTCTTGTGACAGCCCTCACAGAGGTTAAATACCTGGATCTCCACACCACGTCTTCCTAGACATATAACTAAGTCCACTTGATTTCGATTTAAATTTATTTGAGATAACTATGACCTGGACAAATGAGAATATTCACAGGCACATAAACGTCCCATCCACACCAAAACGTCAAAATACAGAAAGGGGGGGGGGGGCTCTGCAGACACAGTCACCATCACACATGAGTAGAAGCCCATAGGTGATGATGAAGCAGGATTTCTGTTGTCTATATTTTGTTTTTTAGGAAAATCCTACAGACTCTACCTTTAAGTTCTCAGCATAGAAGACGTGCAAAAGCTGTAAATCAGTGCCTCCAATGATCAGCAAAACTTCCTTTAAAACTAATTGAAAACATCACGTTAAAACAGTAAAAATACAATTTCTTGAGCTGTAGATATATGTAACTAGCCGCCGATATAAACATAATTACAGCAAGTTCTTTTAAATGAACACGTTTACATGAAGTCATGTTGCCTTACATTACGTGTAGGGAGCTGTTAGTGTGTAAGAGCTCAGTTTTACAGTGGATGCGACATGAAATGGTCCTCTAACATCAACCTTTTTTTTTTCTTTTCTGTCTTTTTGTGGCTTTGCTCCATCTCTCCTCTGATCGCTTCACTGAATTCTGACAACGCTGCTCGTCAGTTATAAAGGTCCATGTGAAACACAAGCGGAGTAGGCTATGCTGTATAAGAGTTAGTAGCCTAACTAATTACCAGTAAAAATAATTATTCTGTTACTTATTCTTTATAAACTGCTCAAAGATGTCAAATTACTTGGACTCGCCTCCCTAACCTCCTGGCTTTTAACGGCTAACCCCCACTTGATGGACTGAAAAAAAACGTGTAGGCTTTATTTAATGTACACTTTAACATGTGTATTATTTTGTGATGGGACTTCTTGAGTCAAGTAACGGCGAGTAAAGGCGCATTTTATTGTCAGTAACGGAAACGGCGTTATAATGGGGGAAACAGTAACTTTTCATGATTAGCCTATAGCCTACTCGTTACTGAAAAAAGTTGCAAGGCAAAGCAATTCTATTAGTATAGCCCATTTTTCAGACACTTTTTGTCTCAAAGGGCTTTACATTTTTGTGATATTGCACATGCGGTGTATTCCGTTTTGTTGTATTTTTTTTTTTTTTTTTTTTTAAATATATATGAAGAATTAGTTCCACATAATATTCCACTAGTACATATGGGTACACACCATAAGGCCACTGGGGCTCCTTGAATCTTATGAGTCAGAGAACATAGTAGTAGATCTATTCAATTCTCTGGTTCCACACAAGCACATATATTATTTTATCATAGCAATACAAATCTCAAATGATCTAGAAAAAAAAAAAAAAGAATTGCATAGATTTGTCATTATCTACGGAAGCCGAGAACGGCCACGTCCATAATATTTTTTTTATTATCGTTTTCTCGTGATAACGAATTAATTTATTTCGTTATCTCGAGATAACAAAGTCCGTTTTCTCGTGATAACGAATTAATTTATTTCGTTATCTCGAGATAACAAAGACCATTTTCTCGTGATAACGAAATAATCATAGAATGTGTCGTTGACATGGTTGCCTAGCAACATGTTTCCCCGGTGCAATCGCTTCTGCTTACGGGGTTAATTATAATACATCCATGGTAGCAGCTGGTTAGCCGCTGTATGTTCGTAGCAGGAGGCTACTAAAGCGAGTCTGTTGGAAACACTACACATCTACAGATCTAACGTAACAGAAGAGATGTTTTTCGTGGGATAATTGCCCAGAACCATGTGTAGAACTCAAATCAGTGAGCTGATTAATGTGATCACATCATCCTGATTTCAGCCTTCAAGAGCTGCCACTAACGTTAGTCTGCTCTGAGGAGCTGTCAACAATGAAGTACCGGTAAGTTACACTTAACGTTAGTTTGTTTACTGAGCTGGGCTACAGGTTAGCATAAACACATGAGAGTAGACTACGTTATGGCAGCTCCAGCTAAGGTAATGTTAGCTAGTTGCTGCTCAGATAAAGCTCATGAACACTGCTGTCTTGCCAAATGAACATTAGCCTACATGTCAGTGGTCGCAGGCAACAGGTGTCTGATGGTTCGAGATAAGGTTGTGATTTCTGACAGCAGCAGCAGCCAGTAGCTAACGTTAGCTTAGCTGAAACAGGATAGATGGGACCACCGGCCGGTAGCACCTTAAATAAACCCAGCACAGTGACGTTATACAAACTAACGTTAAGTGTAACTTACTGGTAAGTTATAGAGAGCCTAAGCGGAAGCAGGAAGTAACGTCACCATGGGACCTCAACTCTGAAAAACTCGCCATTCAAATGAACGGGACTGAAAATTTTATTTCGTGATCCGTTTGAATTGTGCCATGAGAAAAAAATCTGTCCTCTACCTGTTTAAAACATCACGTTTCATCCCGAGAAATCAGCAGTTTGTTGTAAAGCTATTGTAGAATAAAATTCAGAAGAATCTGTAAGCAGAAAGACTACAAGTCGCGTAGGTGACGTCACACACCAAATGCCGCCCTTTCCCGTGTCAGTTGGTGACGTATTTTTTTGTGGGACACAGATCTGTAGTCTGTAGAGCGTCTTTACACAAAATACATTCTTCTGTTGCCGTTTTATGATAAACGGCTGATTTCTCTTCATGAAACGTGATGTTTTAAACAGGTAGAGGACATATTTTTTTCTCATGGCGCAATTCAATCGGATCACGAAATAAAATTTTCAGTCTCATTCATTTGTATGGCGAGTTTTTCAGAGTTGAGGTCCCATGGCGCCGTTACTTCCTGCTTCCGCTTAGGCTCTCTATTGTTGACAGCTGGTGTGGACAATAATCACACCAGTGAGTAGGCTAGAGTAGAAAAGTTAACTGCCCCATGCTCGAGCTGAACAGTAGCCTCCTGTTGCTAGGCAACCATGTCAACGACACATTCTATGATTATTTTGTTATCACGAGAAAACTGTCTTTGTTATCTCGAGATAACGAAATAAATTAATTCGTTATCACGAGAAAACGGTCTTTGTTATCTCGAGATAACGAAATAATAAGTCGTTATCACGAGAAAACGGTAATAAAAAAAATGTATACGGACCTGGCCGTTCTCGGCTTCCGTAATTATCAAACATACTGCAATGCACCCTTAGTTTGTTCAATTGTGATTGAAAACAAAGTCAGTTTATTTTCAGCACGTGTGTTTCCCTGTGTGTGACATTGTGTCTGTGTTTTTCTAGTTCCTCCGTCCCACAGGTTTTTGCTTAAAAGTGAGTCTCTTCCACTTTGTTTTGATATCACTGGAAATATCTGCCTTAAGCTGCTTCAATATCCCAGCACGGGTCAGTAATGTGCCACTTTCATTCACAAAATTGAACTTCCTCTATTTGTTTGTATATGATTTCATAGTTTAACCCAATTTGAAGTGTGGTATTGAGTTGTATTTGTTCTCTCCTGTACCAGAGGTAACAGTGAATGGTGAGCTTGATTCAGTAACAAATGGAGGCTTCTCAAAAATCATCATCCACTTCAAAGCAGGCCAGTTTTTGGAGGTTACCACCAATGAAGTCAACTTACAAGATAGACAGACACGGAGGAGCATCACAGAAGAGGATCCCGTCTCATTCGGAAGGTGACTTTGCGTTATTATGTTCAGGGATCATGAGTTGAGGCATCACTTTTCATTTAAACCAAGTGCCCCTGTGCTGTAAATGAAAATGAAACACACATGTGTCTAATCAAGGCACACAAATATTCCATATGAATTACTAATTATTAATCAAACAGAGCTGTGCAGCCCCAAACACTACACATCACTGAGAGTGTTTATCCATACATGCACCTTCTACCGCTTGAGGGTGTTTAATAATTCATTGCTGCACTTGCCGCAGTGAGAAAAACCAGATCTTTATCATTCCTGTTGAAGCATCCAGTGACCCTGCATAGTTTAGCGCCTTTTGAGCCAAGATTCACTCACTGAGCACGTTATCAGACAGGAACACTACACTGATACTGGTCAAGGCTTTGCTTTGCTCACAAAACAACTCAATATCTTCTAACTGCTGTAAAGAGTCTGGATCTCTTACAGCATCAAAGTAAACTTAAAAGCAGGGACTGAACTGAATTGAGGAAATGCTATCTTAAAGGGATAGTTCAACATTTTGGCAAATTGACCCATTGCCATAATCCCTATAGTCATAGCAGTGGGTTCGTTACCTTTAATTGTCGGTGCAAGCTATTTTTAGAACGGCGGAGCAGAGCCGTGAGCTGCTCAGAGCTACGCTACGGAGGCTCATTATGGGATTTCTTGGTTTCCCTCATTAAATTAATCAAATACACAATCCAACAACTCCAAAACACTCCGGTAGACCAGTTGTGACCTGCACATTCACCACGCTATGAGATAATGACGTAACCAGACAGAGTTGTTTTCAAGGCAAGTACCTCGAAAACAACTCTGTCTCGTAACGTTCCATTATTATCTCATAGCGTGGTAACAAACCCACTCTTAGATGAGTAGTTGTTGAACTATCGCTTTCAGGTGTAAAGATGAATTAATACACATACTACAATGCGTAATATGTACAGAACTAATTCAAATAAGAACATGCTAAAACATAGATAAAATGTATTATTATTATTAATAATAATTACATGTTTATAGATTATTGATTGTCTTTGTAGATCATAAGAAAAGCTCAATCCCATCATCATTTTTTCATATTCTGATGTGTAATGTGAAAACTCATGCAGTTTTCAACCTGCACCCACACAGCTCTATGCACTGCGTTTCTACCAGGTGATAGGTCGATTGGAAAGCTGAATAATTACTAATAACAGCTACACAGGTGTTCCAAACTAAGATCCTGGGGAGTTAATGTGAAAGTGAAATGTTAAACAAGCAGTATATTTTTCTAGCTTGTCAGTAATCAGGAGGAACAAGGAAGTAGACGTGGCAGTCGGAGACATTCGCATCATTATCTTAATGCGCGAGAAGGATGGCGCGAAATTCCTGTGGCCGGTTTTGAGACAGAAGCCATCTGACAACACCAACACCAGAGGGATTTTCGGTGGGTGATAATAGGCTGCTTGTTCTTGTATGTACATCTGTGCACCATGTGAAAGTGTTGCATTTGCTTTCAAGCTGTAATATCAAGTAAGCAACGGATTGAATCAATATTTGCATCAATTTTGGAGTTTGATAAAGTGTCTTATTAAATGAAATCATATCTATGTGTCCTTTGTGTGTTCAGGCCTAAATCCAGCCGTTTATGAGGAGGTGCAGCGAACTCCCTCAACAAAACTGAGGATTAAAGGCCAGGAGATTGACGTCACCAGGTACGATTAGATAGTACTAATGGGAAGCGATAGAATAAGTACTATTTTATTAGCTGTTTACATGAAACATTTAGACTAGCTTGTTGCCTAGAGAAAGCATTGGAGATCTTTACATTATCAAGATCATGTGCAGACTGGGCAATTCATTTGACATATGTTTTGAAGACACAACCAATTATGATTACAAAGATTATGACAATATGTGTCTCTGCTGTGCAGATCCAGGGCTGATGACCACAGTACTCCCCATCTCACCACACCGGAGTGCTGGTTTATGTCTGCCGAGGATGCCCTGCAGAGACCCCTGGATGATGTCAAGTGTTGAATCACTTTACTTCAATCAATTTAGTTCAGAATAGAAATAAGATTCATCATTATAGACAAAAATGTTCAACATGTTACAAACCTAAAGAAATAAATGGCTTCCTACAGTACATCTTTGGTTGTCTTGAACTTAATCATGTCATATTTAATGACTTTGTCAAATGGTTATAAGCACCTTAGCAGCAGAGTTGACCTTAGGAAGAAATTCTGGCCTCTTATTGGAATAACCTCCACTCCACATAAGTATCTCAGTGTTTTACAGCTAAAGGATGCGTCAAAGTTAATGAGTAACCGCCACTGTATAAACACTTAGAAAATGTGAAAGTTCAGGGTCAGTGTACACAGTTTGTTTTGAATCCAGTTTGAACACATTTCTCAGGAGTGACAGGAAGACAGGAGTGTATACAGTTCAGTGTTATGTGGTAAAATCAGTTTAGCAGCTACATGTCAGCAGTGCATGCTTTTATTTCGTGCAAGATAGTTCTCCCCAGAGCGCAGAACAAGTCCAGGTCAAAGGTACACTCTTCTGAGCAGAGGCAACAAACATGTTCGTCAAGGCACAGTTACACTAAACTACATGGAACACATTCAAAAGTTTATAACTAATCTGCTGGACAATGTTGGAGTCTTGTTTTGAAGAAAAAGTAGTAGTAGTAGAGCTGGTTGCACAGTGTGGAGGAATTCAGAGTGGGGAGTTTCAGTTATGTCCATTTTAACAGGAAGAGGGTGTTTGACAACCACAAGGTGCTTATTATTATTTATTTGGGCATTTACCCACTTAGTTTTATTTGTTGCTCTGTTGGTGTTACCTTCAGTTTGTCTTTGTACATGTGTTTGTATACTGTATGTCTTTATATATATATATATATATATATATATATATATATATATATATATATATGTAAGGGATAATGCCCGACGAGGTGTCCATTATCAGAAATTAATGGACGACGCGGATATGGACGACGCGGATATATATATATATATATATATATATATATATATATATATATATATATATATGTCTGAGTGATAATATATTAGAATAAATCCAGTTAGATGAACTTATAAATTAACTTATTGTATAGATTATAATGACAAGGAAGCTTGATAGCTATATGAATAGGGGGTGGGAGTAAATAAGTTTTTTTTTCTATGTGTTGTCTTTGCAAAGTATTTATTTGTTATGTCTGTCCATTACTGTATTTCTTATTTCTTTTAACATGTCCAAAATAAACTGAAACTAACTAACTAACATGTAAGGGGACTATGCTGAGACTAAATCAGAGAAGGACAAATAGAGAGAGAGCGGGGAAGGGAGGGTGGGGCGTCTCATGACTCAGGACACTGACACTGTTTTATGACACATTGGCTGCTCTGACGAGGTGTAGAGCTGAGTATCCGTGGAGAGGAAGAGCTTGAAGACGGCCTCAAACCAAGTAGGTAACACATGATATGTCTATGAGTGTCATTTAAAACAACTTCTAATATACAACTTCATTATAAAACTTGATCTCAAATATCTGATTCTTTGTATAATGCCTGGGTTTCTTTTTCTTTTTTTTTTAAAGAATAGACTTTTCTCTTCCCAGTTATCATATCCATTAAAGGATGTGAACTTGACACAATGTTACACAAGAAAACTATTGGAGCTAGCTTGTCCGGAGTTGTTTTCACAGCAGTTGACAGGAATCCTACACCGGCACCGGCATTCATTTACAGTATGACTCTTTTCTCCCACAGGCAATAAACAAAGGTTGAACCTGGGCAGCTTGTTATGATTCACTGATCGCCGCTCAACTGTGACGTTTCTTCACTGGAAATCATCACTGTGTTTATCTCCGACCCAGCAGCGGGATGGGGGGGGGATCTGGATGTGTTT
This sequence comes from Trachurus japonicus, assembly GCF_045865225.1. Taxonomy (NCBI): domain Eukaryota; kingdom Metazoa; phylum Chordata; class Actinopteri; order Carangiformes; family Carangidae; genus Trachurus; species Trachurus japonicus. Next base: position 4,415 of record NW_028220260.1, on the reverse strand, counting down.
CACATTTTCAGTTTTGGAGAAGAATCGGTGCAGACAGCCGCTGTAGGACTCCTGGGGACTGAATGTCCCCATGAAATATGTCCCCACATGGATGGCTCATCCTGTGGGTTTCACTGACCGTCCTCTTGTCAGCCAGCGCTTTGGAGCTTCTGGGACATGACAGCGATGAAGTTGTTTGCTCACAGGTATACTCCAGGGCACACAGCTTGAATAAACACACACTTCCCATGCACTGCAAAAACTCAAAATCTTTCCAAGAATATTTGTCTTATTTCTAGTCAAAACTAATCTCTTTCCACTTAAAATAAGACTCATCACCTAAAAATGAACTTGTTTTTAGATCATTTTCACTTGTTTCAAACAAATTTTCACTTGAAATAAGTAGAAAAATCTGCCAGTGAAAGCAAGTTTTTGTGCTTGTAATAAGAAAGAAAAACTTTTCAGATTTTTCTACTTATTTCAAGTGAAAATCTGCTTGAAAGAAGTAAAAAGTGTCTAAAAACAAGCTACTTTTAATGTGATGAGTCTGATTTTAAGTAGAATGAGATTTGTTTTGACTAGAAATAAGACAAATATTCTTGGTAAGATTTTGAGTTTTTGCAGTGTGCTGCAGTACAGTACAGACAGTTCTTGTTGACAGATTACACATTTAATTTTCTTAGAGTATCGACCTACGCCGCTCTGACATTTTAATTTCCCTTCACACTGATTTAATGTTTGATTGTCAAACATTTCATTAAAACAGACCAAGGGTTACAGCCACCTACCAGCTTGTCACATCACAGGCCTGTTGGACGTCCAAATATTTGTTGTCCACACTGACTGTATAAAATGTCACATGTTGGTTTTTTCTTCCAGGGTTTCTCTGAATGCACCATGAAGGATAAGAGTCCCCTGCTGCCGGACGACGATGGTGATGCTGTGGATGTTCTAAACCTGACGGCAAATTTGAAGTTGTGTTCAAAGAGCAGCAAGTCGTGCACTTTGTGTCTGGTGATAGACCAGAGTAACATTGCAGGCAATGACTAGTGGTTTTGTATGTTAAAGCCCCTACAAGGAACTTTAACCTGGATATGCAATAGTCTCTGGTTTCTGCTGATGTCTCTGTGTGACCTAAAACAGGAAATGAGCCAATCTGTGTAAAGACTAGCCTTTTCTAAATAGTGAAACCAGGAGGCAGTGGTCGGGTCGGACCACGGACGAACAATTTATGGCACTCAAACTGGGGATGGCACGCGCGACAGGGCTCAGGACCGTCCCCGTAAAATATGTATTTAGGATGATAATTAATAACCCCCAGGGCACAGTTTGTTTTTTCACTGAAAATGCGCATATCACTGCTACTACACAGACAGTGCACAAATTCTTGCAGCAAGAGACTCCTGCAGACCTGTCTGCCACAGCTGCAGCCAGGGCCGTTGTATAGGGGAGAAAGGTGATGATAATTCGAGGGGCCACGTGCCCAGTAGGGCCCACAAAAAACCCCAGTAGTCTAATCTTTGAATAACTGATTTATTCTGCATAAGACCCTGACCAGGGGTCAGCAACCTTTAGCATTAAAAGAGCCGTTTGGGCCCTTTCCCACCGAAACACACTTGCGCACTAAAGACCAAAGAGGTGACCAAAATCACTGAGGCGGCCGCGTTTGACTCAGATAGGCAGAGAAATTGTAGGGTCAGCTGCAGCAGTCTCTTTCATTAATAAGGGCAGCCCCAAAAAATGCCAGTTTATATTGTCTATTTCAGTATGCCGTCATTGATTTCCGTGACATAGGCTACAGCAGCTGTCAACCTGAATATGAGACTCGGTTCAAGGTGCGATATAGAAATATATATTTTCCAAATAATAGCTCATCAAATAATTTCTCTCACCTGGTTAATGTGATAACTGCTTCTGAACTTCACTGCACGGGTTCTAGGACGTCACTTTGATTTTCACGAGCTCTCATCTGTGAGACGCGAGCGATGTTTACTTTATGGTGGGAAAAAAACCTAGGCTATGTGATGCATATTTTGATCGACAAAATATTGAAACAAGTTTTATTTTAATATCACATGAGCATCTCCAAAGAAATAACTATTATAATGAACAAGTGAATGGCCATTATACTCATAGTAATGCTGCATTAGCATGAAAACAAAGTAGGCTAAATAAAAAATGATAATACAGACATGGTCTAAGAAAAAAAAGTCAGGGGGTAGGGGCCCACTTTAGTATTCTTTCAGGGGCCCACAATTCCTACCAACGGCCCTGGCTGCAAACACGGAGTGAGAAGCTCCTCCACAGCCGAGGCTCTTTAAAGGGATAGTTCAACATTTTTGGCAAATTGGCCCCATTGCCATAATCCCTATAGTCATAGCAGTAGGTTCGTTACCTTTAATTGTCGGTTGCAAGCTATTTTTAGAACGGTGGAGCAGAGCCGTGAGCTGCTCAGAGCTACGCGCTAGGCTCATTATGGGATTTCTTGGTTTCCCTCATCATCAAACTCATCAAATACACAATCCAACAACTCCACAATAACGCTCTGGTGGACAAGTTGTGAGCTGCACATTCACCACGCTATGAGATAATAACACAACGTTACCACACAGAGTTGTTTTAGAGGGAAATACAGAGACTGTTGATGAAAAACTGTCCCTGAAGGCAACGTGCATCAGCGGTTTTGCATGTATTTCCCTCTACAACAACTCTGTGTGGTAACGTTGTGTTATTATCTCATAGCGTGGTGAATGTGCAGCTCACAACTTGTCCACCAGAGCGTTGTGGAGTTGTTGGATTGTGTATTTGATGAGTTTGATGATGAGGGAAACCAAGAAATCCCATAATGAGCCTCTGTAGCGTAGCTCTGAGCAGCTCACGGCTCTGCTCCGCCGTTCTAAAAACAGCTTGCACCGACAATTAAAGGTAACGAACCTACTGCTATGACTATAGGGAGTATGGCAATGGGCCAAATTGACTAAATGTTGAACTATCCCTTTAAAAAAAAGTTCATATTTAGTTTTTAGAACAACACACCACAGCAACAGAGACTCGTTTGCAGAGGAACAGATTTGTTTTTAATGATTAAAACAAATGTTACGTCCTCGTTTCTACCGTTAACATCTGTTGTAAGATGACGATGAGCTGCGTTCAGTCTCTTCTCTGATTGGTTTACAACTTTTTACTGACTTCTTTTAAACTGCAGAGAAAAAAACGACGTGTTTGATCAATAAATCAACTTTTTTTATTTAATTATCTAAAGCTCTTTATTGATTTAAATCCTGGTCGTCCCACTGAGCTGCAGCTGTGACGTCCTGGTCTTGGGTCTCGGTCACTTCTGTCCAGATGTTTCTGCAGCCGCCTCCTCCAGCTCCTTCATCAGATCTGAACAGGAAGTGACACAAACAGGAGGAAGTCATTCACACAGTCGGCCATATTGGAACGGGCAACTGTCTCTGACTCTGGCTGCAGCTACAGTGCAGTAGATGGTGATCCAGTCATCTTCACTAAAAAAACGATTCTTAACTCTGAAAAATAAATCAGTGTGTAGCTATAGGACGAATCTCCTTGTTGTTTACAACTACTTCCTGGTAGAAAACCAGCATGAGAACAATAGTGACGGACGAGAGTTTCACTATATTTATCTACTTTTTCATGTCACTATATCACCGTTTAGACTAATCTGATGTTTGTAAAGTTTATAAAACCAATGATTGGACAAACATTACTATTTACTGTGCACATTTTTGTAATTAGTCATGGTTATCATAGATTAGCGGGGCTAACGGTTAGCTACCTGTTTAACTTTAATAACTCAGTGACTCAATAAACGCTCCATGAAAAAATATTTTCTCCAGCGGATATCTGAGTTCCAACATGACTGAGCTAACTGGAGTAGTTTCATGTCGTGTCCCACAACGGGAGGGTTTTAACAGCTGACGTCCTGCTGTTAGCTTAGCTACTGCTGTTAGTTTAGCTACCGTTAGCTTAGCTACCGCCGTTAGCTTAGCTACCGTTAGCTTAACTACCGTTAGCTGTCCCTGTCAGCTGAGCCACTGATGCTTTCTAGACACCGTGATTCCCCCAAACTGAATAAATACAACACATAGCAACACAAATACACACACAGAAATAGTAATGTTTCTTCAATCATTTCAGATTTGTCTAAACGGTGATAGGGCCTGAAAAATATGATATATAGCTAAACTCTCGTTCGTTACTATTGATCTCATTCACATTACAGCTGGTTTTCTACCAGGAAGTAGAATGTAAACAACAAGGAGATTCGGTCTATTACTTTAACTATTTGCATAATGTCACTATAATGTTACTTTTACAAAAAAAAGTACATGATTAAACTGATCCGTGATTCTAAGTAGCTGCATCATAACTGCATAAACGTTCATAAAAAATCAAACCGTGGTCATTATAGCAGA
>NW_028220259.1:0-88950 GCF_045865225.1 Trachurus japonicus | reverse complement strand
GTGGAGGGGAGTGGGAGGGTAAATGGGTGAAGTGAAGGAGGTTAAAAGAGGTGTTGGGGAGGGGGGAGGGGTATTTAGGGGGTTGATTTTGGAAGTAGGAAGGGGGGGGAAGGAGGAGTGTGTGGTGGGGGGGGGGATGAGAGGGATGGGTGTTTATGAGGGGATGGGGGGGAAAGGGAGGGTTAGGATGGGGGGGAAAGTGGGGGGGGGGGGTTTTGGGGTGGGGGAAGTGGGTGGGAATGGGGAAAAGAAATGTGATAGAGGATGATGTGTGATGGGAGATTGAAAATATGGATATTTGGGGAGGGGGAGGGTGGAAGAATGGATTTGGGATTGTGGGATTTGGTTGAGGAGTTTTGTTGTTGTTGTGTTGTTGTTGTTTTGTTTTTTTTATGGTATTGTGAGGGGGGGGGGAGGAATGGAGTGTGGTAGGGTGGTGGAGTGGAGGTAGGGGGGGGGTAGAGGAGATAGGATAGGAGGTAGTTGGGGGATGTAGTAGTTATTGGGGTAAGAAAGGGGGGAGTGGGTATATAGAGGAAATTTGTTGTTGTTTAGAGTAGTTGATTGTGAAATGAGGGAGTGGGAGTAGAGAAGAGAGGAAAGTTGGTTTGGGGGGTTGAAGGATGTGAGGGAGTGTAATAAGGAGAGGAATAGTAATAATAGGAGGAAAAAGTAAAAAGGGGAAGGAGAGGGAGTTTTAAAAAAGAAGATTAATAGAGGGCGCCAGCGAGAGGCGAAAATAGACGTACACGTGACGTTTTCGAGCAAAACGGACAACGTACGATGGAGTTACGGCAGGTTTACGGTTCGTCCACCAGGGGGCGGTAACGGGATGTGGGCCGTTGCGTACGGGGTCGTGACCTCATCACACATGTGAAGTTTCGAGCCGATCGGACAATGTCGATGCAAAACGCGACATTTCCTGTGTCCACAGGGGGCGTATTGAGCGAGCTAGCGTACGATCAAATGGAGGCGTAGAGGGCGGGCCCCTGATCATGTACTGAAATTTTGAAGTGACTACGACCAAGTGTGTGGGCGTGGAAGGCAAACGTAATAGCATGGCGACTAATCGAGCAGTTGACCAACTTTGTCGCCCCCTAGCAGCCACGCCGTTTCACGTAGAGAAAAGCTTTTAATAGTGTTTGACCAGCTCGGTCTCCTGATGATCTGTAGCGAATATGAAGTCAATCGGGCAAAATCCGTGGGAGGTGGCAGTTCACGATGGAGCGCTATTCCTGTCGCCGCCACAAGGGGGCCATTAGCCGTAGCGTCATAGCGTTCACGAAATACCTTCACCAACTTGTTCGCATGTTTTTAGAAGTGGAATGAAGTTGATGGGGGCAACTATGTATTTTTAATGAATTTTAGCGCACTTCCTGTTACCACCGGGGGGCGCTATGAGTGACGTAGGAAATAATATGTCGGATCGTTCAGGGTCACGCCATCATCATGTGCACCAAGTTTGAAGCTGCTGCGATCAAATCTGTGGGCGTGCTAGCATTTAAACCTTTTTAGCTGAATTCGGGAACTTGGCCGTGCCCTAGTAGCCACGCCCTTTGACCTACACACCTGCGGAGCACAAGCCGTAATCAGCTCAGTCTGGAGATGTTCCGTGCCCAATTTGAAGTCAAATCGGGCGAAACTCCCTCGGAGGAGTTCGTTTTGCGTCAAAGAAATGCTAACCAAAATGGCCGACTTCCTGTTAGGTTTAGGGCGTGGCTCCAATTCAATTTTTTGTATGTTTGGGTATGATACACGTGTGTGTCGAGTTTCGTATGTGTACGACAAAGTAAGCGAAATTTGTCTATGGAGAAATTCGGAAAAACTTCTAGGGGGCGCTATTGAGGCATTTAGCCACGCCCATGGGAAACGACTCTATCCCCTGAAAGAGCTCGCCATTCTTGACCCGTGGATGAAATTTCGTGAGGACACGACTTCGTTAAAGCCACGAAAAAGGCAAACGTAATTGTACGATAAAAAATCGTCAGTCGCCGCGGCGGCACACGGACGCCGTTCGTCGTATCTTCACAGCGTTCATAATGTAGCTTCAGCAACTGGTTCTGCATGTATTAGAAGTGGAATGAAGTTGATCGGGTGAAGTATGGATTTTTAATGAATTTTTGCGTACTTCCTGTTACCACCGGGGGCGCTATGAGCCAGGCAGGAAGTCGATACATCAAAACGTTCAGGGAGGAGCCAACGTCATGTCCTTTGAATTTCAAGTGGCTACGACGAAGTATGTGCGCGTGAAAGGCAAACGAAATTTAAATTGGGGTGATACACTTTCGCCGCGGCGGCACACGGACGCCGTTGCTCGTAGGGTCAAAGCGTTCATGATGTAGCTTCACCATCCGGGTCTGCATGTACTAGAAGTGTAACGAAGTCGATTTGGTCAACTACGTATTTTTAACGAATTTTTGTACGTTTCCTGTTACCACCGGGGGGCGCTATGAGCGACGTACGCAAATAATATGTCGGATCGTTCAGGGTCTCTCCATAGATTTTTGCACCAAGTTTGAAGCGTCTACGATCAAGTATGAGGGCATGAGAGCCGTTCGTATTTACATGGCGAGCACCGAAACAGTCGCCAAACTTCGGGGCACGCCAGAGGCCAAGCGCTTTGAGCTACAGACTTGCGGAGCACAAGATAAGCTCAGCTAGGTCTGACGATGTTCTGGACCCAATTTGGAGCCGATCGGGCGTAACCCCTCGGAGGAGTTCGTTTTGCGTTTACAAACTTTGAAGCAAAATGGCCGACTTCCTGTTGGTTTTAGGGTATGTCATTTTATGAAATTTTTTGAAGATCTCGGGTTGATGAATATGTTTACAAAGTTTCGGACAAATCGGTGTCGCAGACCCTCATTTCCTATGCGCGGTCTAGGGGGCGCTGTGGTGCCATTTGGCCACGCCCACATGCGAGACCACCACAGAATCGCAATTTTCGGGCTTCCCCCCCTGCGACTAAAATTTGGTGAGTTTTCGAGCATGGCAAAGGGGTCGAAATCGCGTTCAAACGCGGAGAAGCATAATAATAATAATTAAAGCCGCAAGCGGCTATGACGGGCCCTCGCTCCACGCCACTCGGCGTCCCCGCTACCCCCGGGCCGCTCTTCGAAAACCCCCGCGCGCAACCGGACGCGGGCGGCCGCGTCGAGGGCGGTCCCCTCGTCGAACACGTGAAGTTTCGAGCAAATCGGACAACGTACGATGGAGTTACGGCAGGTTTACGGTTCGTCCACCAGGGGGCGGTAACGGGATGTGGGCCGTTGCGTTCGGGGTCGTGACCTCATCACACATGTGAAGTTTCGAGCCGATCGGACAATGTCGATGCAAAACGCGACATTTCCTGTGTCCACAAGGGGGCGTCTTGAGCGAGCTAGCGTACGATCAAATGGAGGCGTAGAGGGCGGGCCCCTGATCATGTACTGAAATTTTGAAGTGACTACGACCAAGTATGTGGGCGTGGAAGGCAAACGTGATAGCATGGCGACTAAACGAGCAGTTGACCAACTTTGTCGCCCCCTAGCAGCCACGCCGTTTCACGTAGAGAAAAGCTTTTAATAGTGTTTGACCAGCTCGGTCTTCTGATGATCTGTAGCGAATATGAAGTCAATCGGGCAAAATCCGTGGGAGGTGGCAGTTCACGATGGAGCGCTATTCCTGTCGCCGCCACAAGGGGGCCATTAGCCGTAGCGTCATAGCGTTCACGAAATACCTTCACCAACTTGTTCGGCATGTTTTAGAAGTGGAATGAAGTTGATGGGGGCAACTATGTATTTTTAATGAATTTTAGCGCACTTCCTGTTACCACCGGGGGGCGCTATGAGTGACGTAGGAAAATAATATGTCGGATCGTTCAGGGTCACGCCATCATCATGTGCACCAAGTTTGAAGCTGCTGCGATCAAATCTGTGGGCGTGATAGCATTTAACCCTTCTTAGCTGAATTCGGAAAATTGGCCATGCCCTAGCAGCCACGCCCTTTGACCTACACACCTGCGGAGCACAAGCCGTAATCAGCTCAGTCTGGAGATGTTCCGTGCCCAATTTGAAGTCAATCGGGCGAACTCCCTCGGAGGAGTTCGTTTTGCGTCAAAGAAATGCTAACCAAAATGGCCGACTTCCTGTTGGGTTTAGGGCGTGGCTCCAATTCAATTTTTGGTATGTTTGGGTATGATACACGTGTGTGTCGAGTTTCGTATGTGTACGACAAAGTAAGCGAAATTTGTCTATGGAGAATTTCGGAAAAACTTCAAGGGGGCGCTATTGAGGCATTTAGCCACGCCCATGGGAAACGACTCTATCCGCGGAAAGAGCTCGCCATTCTTGACCTGTGTATGAAATTTCGTGAGGACACGACTTCGTTAAAGCCACGAAAAAGGCAAACGTAATTGTACGATAAAAAATCGTCAGTCGCCGCGGCGGCACACGGACGCCGTTCGTCGTATCTTCACAGCGTTCATAATGTAGCTTCAGCACCTGGTTCTGCATGTATTAGAAGTGGAATGAAGTTGATCGGGTGAAGTATGGATTTTTAATGAATTTTTGCGTACTTCCTGTTACCACCGGGGGGCGCTATGAGCCAGGCAGGAAGTCGATACATCAAAACGTTCAGGGAGGAGCCAACGTCATGTCCTTTGAATTTCAAGTGGCTACGACGAAGTATGTGCGCGTGAAAGGCAAACGAAATTTAAATTGGGATGATACACTTTCGCCACGGCGGCACACGGACGCCGTTGCTCGTAGGGTCAAAGCGTTCATGATGTAGCTTCACCATCCGGGTCTGCATGTACTAGAAGTGTAACGAAGTCGATTTGGTCAACTACGTATTTTTAACGAATTTTTGTACGTTTCGTGTTACCACCGGGGGGCGCTATGAGCGACGTCGGCAAATAATATGTCGGATCGTTCAGGGTCTCGCCATAGATTTTTGCACCAAGTTTGAAGCGTCTACGATCAAGTATGTGGGCATGAGAGCCCTTCGTATTTACATGGCGAGCACCGAAACAGTCGCCAAACTTCGGGGCACGCCAGAGGCCAACCCCTTTGAGCTACAGACCTGCGGAGCACAAGATAAGCTCAGCTAGGTCTGACGATGTTCTGAACCCAATTTGGAGCCGATCGGGCGTAATCCCTCGGAGGAGTTCGTTTTGCGTTTACAAACTTTGAAGCAAAATGGCGGACTTCCTGTTGGTTTTAGAGTATGTCATTTTATGAAATTTTTTGAAGATCTCGGGTTGATAGTTAAGTATACCAAGTTTCGTCCAAATCCGAGACGAAAAATGTAATTCCCTATGCGCGGTCTAGGGGGCGCTGTGGTGCCATTTGGCCACGCCCACATGCGAGACCACCACAGGACGCCGAGTTGCCACAGGTCCCAGGTGCGTGCAAAATCTCGTCCGTTTCTCGGCTTGGGAAAGGGGTCGAAATGGCGTTCGAAGTCGGATAATAATAATAATAATAATAATAATAATAATAATAATTAAAGCCGCAAGCGGCTATGACGGGCCCTCGCTCCACGCCACTCGGCGTCCCCGCTACCCCCGGGCCGCTCTTCGAAAACCCCCGCGCGCAACCGGACGTGGGCGGCTGCGTCGAGGGCGGTCCCCTCGTCGAACACGCGAAGTTTCGAGCAAATCGGACAACGTACGATGGAGTTACGGCAGGTTTACGGTCCGTCCACCAGGGGGCGGTAACGGGATGTGGGCCGTTGTGTTCGGGGTCGTGACCTCATCACACATGTGAAGTTTCGAGCCGATCGGACAATGTCGATGCAAAACGCGACATTTCCTGTGTCCACAAGGGGGCGTCTTGAGCGAGCTAGCGTACGATCAAAAGGAGGCGTAGAGGGCCGGCCTCTGATCATGTACTGAAATTTTGAAGTGACTACGACCAAGTATGTGGGCGTGGAAGGCAAACGTAATAGCATGGCGACTAAACGAGCAGTTGGCCAACTTTGTCGCCCCCTAGCGGCCACGCCGTTTGACGTAGAGAAAAGCTTTTAATAGTGTTTGACCAGCTCGGTCTCCTGATGATCTGTAGCGAATATGAAGTCAATCGGGCAAAATCCGTGGGAGGTGGCAGTTCATGATGGAGCGCTATTCCTGTCGCCTCCACAAGGGGGCCATTAGCCGTAGCGTCATAGCGTTCATGAAATACCTTCACCAACTTGTTCGGCATGTTTTAGAAGTGGAATGAAGTTGATGGGGTCAACTATGTATTTTTAATGAATTTTAGCGCACTTCCTGTTACCACCGGGGGGCGCTATGAGTGACGTAGGAAAATAATATGTCGGATCGTTCAGGGTCACGCCATCATCATGTGCACCAAGTTTGAAGCCGCTGCGATCAAATCTGTGGGCGTGCTAGCATTGCAAACTTCTTAGCTGAATTCGGGAACTTGGCCGTGCGCTAGCAGCCACGCCCTGTGACCTACACACCTGCGGAGCACAAGCCGTAATCAGCTCAGTCTGGAGATGTTCTGTACCCAATTTGAAGTCAATCGGGCGAACTCCCTCGGAGGAGTTCGTTTTGCGTCAAAGAAATGCTAACCAAAATGGCCGACTTCCTGTTGGGTTTAGGGCGTGGCTCCAATTCAATTTTTGGTATGTTTGGGTATGATACACGTGTGTGTCGAGTTTCGTATGTGTACGACAAAGTAAGCGAAATTTGTCTATGGAGAATTTCGGAAAAACTTCAAGGGGGCGCTATTGAGGCATTTAGCCACGCCCATGGGAAACGACTCTATCCGCTGAAAGAGCTCGCCATTCTTGACCCGTGGATGAAATTTCGTGAGGACACGACTTCGTTAAAGCCACGAAAAAGGCAAACGTAATTGTACGATAAAAAAATCGTCAGTCGCCGCGGCGGCACACGGACGCCGTTCGTCGTATCTTCACAGCGTTCATAATGTAGCTTCAGCAACTGGTTCTGCATGTATTAGAAGTGGAATGACGTTGATTGGGTGAAGTATGGATTTTTAATGAATTTTTGCGTACTTCCTGTTACCACCGGGGGGCGCTATGAGCCAGGCAGGAAGTCGATACATCAAAACGTTCAGGGAGGAGCCAACGTCATGTCCTTAAAATTTCAAGTGGCTACGACGAAGTATGTGCGCGTGAAAGGCAAACGAAATTTAAATTGGGATGATACACATTCGCCGCGGCGGCACACGGACGCCGTTGCTCGTAGGGTCAAAGCGTTCATGATGTAGCTTCGCCATCCGGGTCTGCATGTATTAGAAGTGTAACGAAGTCGATTTGGTCAACTACGTATTTTTAACGAATTTTTGTACGTTTGCTGTTACCACCGGGGGGCGCTATGAGCGACGTACGCAAATAATATGTCGGATCGTTCAGGGTCTCGCCATAGATGTTTGCACCAAGTTTGAAGCGTCTACGATCAAGTATGTGGGCATGAGAGCCGTTCGTATTTACATGGCGAGCACCGAAACAGTCGCCAAACTTCGGGGCACGCCAGAGGCCAAGCGCTTTGAGCTACAGACCTGCGGAGCACAAGATAAGCTCAGCTAGGTCTGGCGATGTTCTGGACCCAATTTGGAGCCGATCGGGCGTAACCCCTCGGAGGAGTTCGTTTTGCGTAAACGAAATTTGAACCAAAATGGCCGACTTCCTGTTGGGTTTTGGGCTTCGCCATAAGAGGATTTTTTGTTCATCTCGCATTGATAAATATGTCTGCCGACTTTGGTCCGCTTTCGTTAACGTCATTTTTTTCCCTATGGGTTTTTGAAAAGTTTGTAGGGGGCGCTATTTTGCCATTTGGCCACGCCCACATGCGAGACCACCACTCAACGCTAAGTTGCCACAGGTCCCACGTGCGTCTAAAATTTCGTCCGTTTCTCGGCTTGGGAAAGGGGTCGAAATGGCGTTCGAAGTGGGAGAATAATAATAATTAAAGCCGCAAGCGGCTATGACGGGCCCTCGCTCCACGCCACTCGGCGTCCCCGCTACCCCCGGGCCGCTCTTCGAAAACCCCCGCGCGCAACCGGACGTGGGCGGCTGCGTCGAGGGCGGTCCCCTCGTCGAACACGTGACGTTTCGAGCAAAACGGACAACGTACGATGGAGTTACGGCAGGTTTACGGTTCGTCCACCAGGGGGCGGTAACGGGATGTGGGCCGTTGCGTACGGGGTCGTGACCTCATCACACATGTGAAGTTTCGAGCCGATCGGACAATGTCGATGCAAAACGCGACATTTCCTGTGTCCACAAGGGGGCGTCTTGAGCGAGCTAGCGTACGATCAAATGGAGGCGTAGAGGGCCGGCCCCTGATCATGTACTGAAATTTTGAAGTGACTACGACCAAGTATGTGGGCGTGGAAGGCAAACGTAATAGCATGGCGACTAAACGAGCAGTTGACCAACTTTGTCGCCCCCTAGCGGCCACGCCGTTTGACGTAGAGAAAAGCTTTTAATAGTGTTTGACCAGCTCGGTCTCCTGATGATCTGTAGCGAATATGAAGTCAATCGGGCAAAATCCGTGGGAGGTGGCAGTTCACGATGGAGCGCTATTCCTGTCGCCGCCACAAGGGGGCCATTAGCCGTAGCGTCATAGCGTTCACGAAATACCTTCACCAACTTGTTGGGCATGTTTTAGAAGTGGAATGAAGTTGATGGGGGCAACGATGTATTTTTAATGAATTTTAGCGCACTTCCTGTTACCACCGGGGGGCGCTATGAGTGACGTATGAAAATAATACGTCGGATCGTTCAGGGTCACGCCATCATCATGTGCACCAAGTTTGAAGCTGCTGCGATCAAATCTGTGGGCGTGATAGCATTTAAACCTTTTTAGCTGAATTCGGGAACTTGGCCGTGCCCTAGCAGCCACGCCCTTTGACCTACACACCTGCGGAGCACAAGCCGTAATCAGCTCAGTCTGGAGATGTTCCGTGCCCAATTTGAAGTCAATCGGGCGAACTCCCTCGGAGGAGTTCGTTTTGCGTCAAAGAAATGCTAACCAAAATGGCCGACTTCCTGTTGGGTTTAGGGCGTGGCTCCAATTCAATTTTTGGTATGTTTGGGTATGATACACGTGTGTGTCGAGTTTCGTATGTGTACGACAAAGTAAGCGAAATTTGTCTATGGAGAATTTCGGAAAAACTTCAAGGGGGCGCTATTGAGGCATTTAGCCACGCCCATGGGAAACGACTCTATCCGCTGAAAGAGCTCGCCATTCTTGACCTGTGGATGAAATTTCGTGAGGACACGACTTCGTTAAAGCCACGAAAAAGGCAAACGTAATTGTACGATAAAAAATCGTCAGTCGCCGCGGCGGCACACGGACGCCGTTGGTCGTATCTTCACAGCGTTCATAATGTAGCTTCAGCAACTGGTTCTGCATGTATTAGAAGTGAAATGAAGTTGATCGGGTGAAGTATGGATTTTTAATGAATTTTTGCGTACTTCCTGTTACCACCGGGGGGCGCTATGAGCCAGGCAGGAAGTCGATACATCAAAACGTTCAGGGAGGAGCCATCGTCATGTCCTTAAAATTTCAAGTGGCTACGACGAAGTATGTGCGTGTGAAAGGCAAACGTAATTTAAATTGGGATGATACACTTTCGCCGCGGCGGCACACGGACGCCGTTGCTCGTAGGGTCAAAGCGTTCATGATGTAGCTTCACCATCCGGGTCTGCATGTACTAGAAGTGGAACGAAGTCGATTTGGTCAACTACGTATTTTTAACGAATTTTTGTACGTTTCCTGTTACCACCGGGGGGCGCTATGAGCGACGTAGGCAAATAATATGTCGGATCGTTCAGGGTCTCGCCATAGATTTTTGCACCAAGTTTGAAGCGTCTACGATCAAGTATGTGGGCATGAGAGCCGTTCGTATTTACATGGCGAGCACCGAAACAGTCGCCAAACTTCAAGGCACGCCAGAGACCAAGCGCTTTGAGCTACAGACCTGCGGAGCACAAGATAAGCTCAGCTAGGTCTGACGATGTTCTCTACCCAATTTGGAGCCGATCGGGCGTAACCCCTAGGAGGAGTTCGTTTTGCGTAAACCAACTTTGAAGCAAAATGGCCGACTTCCTGTTGAGTTTTGGGCTTCGCTATAAGGCAATTTTTTGTTCATCTTCCATTGATAAATAAGTGTGGCGATTTTGGTCCGCTTTCATTAACGTCATTTTTTTCCCTATGGGTTTTTGGCAAAATTGTAGGGGGCGCTATTTAGCCATTTGGCCCCGCCCAAATACGACGCTGGCAAATTATCAAATTTTTCGCGAAGCCCCACGAGGCTACAAAGTTTGGTGAGTTTTCGCGCATGTTAAGGGGGTCAAATTGGCGATTATATGTTCGGGAGAATAATAATAATAATAAACATTACAATATCTGGGGTTTTTGCTGCCAGGTCTATGCAGTACTTGGTTACTTGCTTGCTTACTTGTTGTTACTCGTCGGCTGGCACGTCGATTCATGTGGATGTCGAATAACAATAGGGACCTCCCTGGGTCGTTGACACAGGCTCGGGCCCTAATAATTAAAGCCGCAAGCGGCTATGACGGGCCCTCGCTCCACGCCACTCGGCGTCCCCGCTGCCCCCGGGCCGCTCTTCGAAAACCCCCGCGCGCAACCGGACGCGGGCGGCTGCGTCGAGGGCGGTCCCCTCGTCGAACACGTGAAGTTTCGAGCAAATCGGACAACGTACGATGGAGTTACGGCAGGTTTACGGTTCGTCCACCAGGGGGCGGTAACGGGATGTGGGCCGTTGCGTTCGGGGTCGTGACCTCATCACACATGTGAAGTTTCGAGCCGATCGGACGATGTCGATGCAAAACGCGACATTTCCTGTGTCCACAAGGGGGCGTCTTGAGCGAGCTAGCGTACGATCAAATGGAGGCGTAGAGGGCGGGCCCCTGATCATGTACTGAAATTTTGAAGTGACTACGACCAAGTATGTGGGCGTGGAAGGCAAACGTAATAGCATGGCGACTAAACGAGCAGTTGACCAACTTTGTCGCCCCCTAGCAGCCACGCCGTTTGACGTAGAGAAAAGCTTTTAATAGTGTTTGACCAGCTCGGTCTCCTGATGATCTGTAGCGAATATGAAGTCAATCGGGCAAAATCCGTGGGAGGTGGCAGTTCACGGTGGAGCGCTATTCCTGTCGCCGCCACAAGGGGGCCATTAGCCGTAGCGTCATAGCGTTCACGAAATACCTTCACGAACTTGTTCGGCATGTTTTAGAAGTGGAATGAAGTTGATGGGGGCAACTATGTATTTTTAATTAATTTTAGCGCACTTCCTGTTACCACCGGGGGGCGCTATGAGTGACGTAGGAAAATAATATGTCGGATCGTTCAGGGTCACGCCCTCATCATGTGCACCAAGTTTGAAGCCGCTGCGATCAAATCTGTGGGCGTGATAGCATTTAAACCTTTTTAGCTGAATTCGGGAACTTGGCCGTGCCCTAGTAGCCACGCCCTTTGACCTACACACCTGCGGAGCACAAGCCGTAATCAGCTCAGTCTGGAGATGTTCCGTGCCCAATTTGAAGTCAATCGGGCGAACTCCCTCGGAGGAGTTCGTTTTGCGTCAAAGAAATGCTAACCAAAATGGCCGATTTCCTGTTGGGTTTAGGGCGTGGCTCCAATTCAATTTTTTGTATGTTTGGGTATGATACACGTGTGTGTCGAGTTTCGTATGTGTACGACAAAGTAAGCGAAATTTGTCTATGGAGAAATTCGGAAAAACTTCTAGGGGGCGCTATTGAGGCATTTAGCCACGCCCATGGGAAACGACTCTATCCGCTGAAAGAGCTCGCCATTCTTGACCTGTGGATGAAATTTCGTGAGGACACGACTTTGTTAAAGCCGCGAAAAAGGCAAACGTAATTGTACGATAAAAAATCGTCAGTCGCCGCGGCGGCACACGGACGCCGTTTGTCGTATCTTCACAGCGTTCATAATGTAGCTTCAGCAACTGGTTCTGCATGTATTAGAAGTGGAATGAAGTTGATCGGGTGAAGTATGGATTTTTAATGAATTTTTGCGTACTTCCTGTTACCACCGGGGGGCGCTATGAGCCAGGCAGGAAGTCGATACATCAAAACGTTCAGGGAGGAGCCAACGTCATGTCCTTTGAATTTCAAGTGGCTACGACGAAGTATGTGCGCGTGAAAGGCAAACGAAATTTAAATTGGGGTGATACACTTTCGCCGCGGCGGCACACGGACGCCGTTGCTCGTAGGGTCAAAGCGTTCATGATGTAGCTTCACCATCCGGGTCTGCATGTACTAGAAGTGTAACGAAGTCGATTTGGTCAACTACGTATTTTTAACGAATTTTTGTACGTTTCCTGTTACCACCGGGGGGCGCTATGAGCGACGTACGCAAATAATATGTCGGATCGTTCAGGGTCTCTCCATAGATTTTTGCACCAAGTTTGAAGCGTCTACGATCAAGTATGAGGGCATGAGAGCCGTTCGTATTTACATGGCGAGCACCGAAACAGTCGCCAAACTTCGGGGCACGCCAGAGGCCAAGCGCTTTGAGCTACAGACTTGCGGAGCACAAGATAAGCTCAGCTAGGTCTGACGATGTTCTGGACCCAATTTGGAGCCGATCGGGCGTAACCCCTCGGAGGAGTTCGTTTGCGTTTACAAACTTTGAAGCAAAATGGCCGACTTCCTGTTGGTTTTAGGGTATGTCATTTTATGAAATTTTTTGAAGATCTCGGGTTGATGAATATGTTTACAAAGTTTCGGACAAATCGGTGTCGCAGACCCTCATTTCCTATGCGCGGTCTAGGGGGCGCTGTGGTGCCATTTGGCCACGCCCACATGCGAGACCACCACAGAATCGCAATTTTCGGGCTTCCCCCCCTGCGACTAAAATTTGGTGAGTTTTCGAGCATGGCAAAGGGGTCGAAATCGCGTTCAAACGCGGAGAAGCATAATAATAATAATAATTAAAGCCGCAAGCGGCTATGACGGGCCCTCGCTCCACGCCACTCGGCGTCCCCGCTACCCCCGGGCCGCTCTTCAAAAACCCCCGCGCGCAACCGGACGTGGGCGGCTGCGTCGAGGGCGGTCCCCTCGTCGAACACGTGAAGTTTCGAGCAAATCGGACAACGTACGATGGAGTTACGGCAGGTTTACGGTCCGTCCACCAGGGGGCGGTAACGGGATGTGGGCCGTTGTGTTCGGGGTCGTGACCTCATCACACATGTGAAGTTTCGAGCCGATCGGACAATGTCGATGCAAAACGCGACATTTCCTGTGTCCACAAGGGGGCGTCTTGAGCGAGCTAGCGTACGATCAAATGGAGGCGTAGAGGGCCGGCCTCTGATCATGTACTGAAATTTTGAAGTGACTACGACCAAGTATGTGGGCGTGGAAGGCAAACGTAATAGCATGGCGACTAAACGAGCAGTTGGCCAACTTTGTCGCCCCCTAGCGGCCACGCCGTTTGACGTAGAGAAAAGCTTTTAATAGTGTTTGACCAGCTCGGTCTCCTGATGATCTGTAGCGAATATGAAGTCAATCGGGCAAAATCCGTGGGAGGTGGCAGTTCATGATGGAGCGCTATTCCTGTCGCCTCCACAAGGGGGCCATTAGCCGTAGCGTCATAGCGTTCATGAAATACCTTCACCAACTTGTTCGGCATGTTTTAGAAGTGGAATGAAGTTGATGGGGGCAACTATGTATTTTTAATGAATTTTAGCGCACTTCCTGTTACCACCGGGGGGCGCTATGAGTGACGTATGAAAATAATATGTCGGATCGTTCAGGGTCACGCCATCATCATTTGCACCAAGTTTGAAGCTGCTGCGATCAAATCTGTGGGCGTGATAGCATTTAAACCTTTTTAGCTGAATTCGGCAACTTGGCCGTGCCCTAGCAGCCACGCCCTTTTGACCTACACACCTGCGGAGCACAAGCCGTAATCAGCTCAGTCTGGAGATGTTCCGTACCCAATTTGAAGTCAATCGGGCGAACTCCCTCGGAGGAGTTCGTTTTGCGTCAAAGAAATGCTAACCAAAATGGCCGACTTCCTGTTGGGTTTAGGGCGTGGCTCCAATTCAATTTTTGGTATGTTTGGGTATGATACACGTGTGTGTCGAGTTTCGTATGTGTACGGCAAAGTAAGCGAAATTTGTCTATGGAGAATTTCGGAAAAAATTCTAGGGGGCGCTATTGAGGCATTTAGCCACGCCCATGGGAAACGACTCTATCCCCTGAAAGAGCTCCCCATTCTTGACCTGTGGATGAAATTTCGTGAGGACACGACTTCGTTAAAGCCACGAAAAAGGCAAACGTAATTGTACGATAAAAAATCGTCAGTCGCCGCGGCGGCACACGGACGCCGTTCGTCGTATCTTCACAGCGTTCATAATGTAGCTTCAGCAACTGGTTCTGCATGTATTAGAAGTGGAATGAAGTTGATCGGGTGAAGTATGGATTTTTAATGAATTTTTGCGTACTTCCTGTTACCACCGGGGGGCGCTATGAGCCAGGCAGGAAGTCGATACATCAAAACGTTCAGGACGGAGCCAACGTCATGTCCTTTGAATTTCAAGTGGCTACGACGAAGTATGTGCGCGTGAAAGGCAAACGTAATTTAAATTGGGATGATACACATTCGCCGCGGCGGCACACGGACGCCGTTGCTCTTACGGTCAAAGCGTTCACGATGTAGCTTCACCATCCGGGTCTGCATGTATTAGAAGTGGAACGAAGTCGATTTGGTCAACTACGTATTTTTTACGAATTTTTGTACGTTTCCTGTTACCACCGGGGGGCGCTATGAGCGACGTACGCAAATAATATGTCGGATCGTTCAGGGTCTCTCCATAGATTTTTGCACCAAGTTTGAAGCGTCTACGATCAAGTATGAGGGCATGAGAGCCGTTCGTATTTACATGGCGAGCACCGAAACAGTCGCCAAACTTCGGGGCACGCCAGAGGCCAACCCCTTTGAGCTACAGACCTGCAGAGCACAAGATAAGCTCAGCTAGGTCTGACGATGTTCTGGACCCAATTTGGAGCCGATCGGGCGTAACCCCTCGGAGGAGTTCGTTTTGCGTAAAATAAATGCTAACCAAAATAGCCGACTTCCTGTTGGTTTTTGGGCTTCGCACGAAACAAATTTTTTTCATGTCTGGGTATGATACACATGTGTACAAAGTTTGGCCAACTTCCAGGAAAAAAAATTTTGGTCCCTATGGCAGGGGGTCCAAAGTTCTAGGGGGCGCTGTTTGACAATTTGGCCCCGCCCACAAACGGCAATGCCAAAATATCAAATTTTTCACCAGACTGGATGTGCTCGCAAAATTTCATTCGAATTTGAGCATGTTAAAGGGGCGAAATTGGCGATTCATTGTTCGGGAGAATAATAATAATAGGAAAAATAAACATTACAATATCTGGGGTTTTTGCTGCCAGGTCTATGCAGTACTTGGTTACTTGCTTGCTTACTTGTTGTTACTCGTCGACTTGCACGTCGATTAATGTGGATGTCGAATTACAATAGGGACCTCCCTGGGTCGTTGACACAGGCTCGGGCCCTAATTAAAGCCGCAAGCGGCTATGACGGGCCCTCGCTCCACGCCACTCGGCGTCCCCGCCACCCCCGGGCCGCTCTTCGAAAACCCCCGCGCGCAACCGGACGCGGGCGGCTGCGTCGAGGGCGGTCCCCTCGTCGAACACGTGACGTTTCGAGCAAAACGGACAACGTACGATGGAGTTACGGCAGGTTTACGGTTCGTCCACCAGGGGGCGGTAACGGGATGTGGGCCGTTGCGTACGGGGTCGTGACCTCATCACACATGTGAAGTTTCGAGCTGATCGGACAATGTCGATGCAAAACGCGACATTTCCTGTGTCCACAAGGGGGCGTATTGAGCGAGCTAGCGTACGATCAAATGGAGGCGTAGAGGGCGGGCCCCTGATCATGTACTGAAATTTTGAAGTGACTACGACCAAGTATGTGGGCGTGGAAGGCAAACGTAATAGCATGGCGACTAAACGAGCAGTTGACCAACTTTGTCGCCCCCTAGCAGCCACGCCGTTTCACGTAGAGAAAAGCTTTTAATAGTGTTTGACCAGCTCGGTCTCCTGATGATCTGTAGCGAATATGAAGTCAATCGGGCAAAATCCGTGGGAGGTGGCAGTTCACGATGGAGCGCTATTCCTGTCGCCGCCACAAGGGGGCCATTAGCCGTAGCGTCATAGCGTTCACGAAATACCTTCACCAACTTGTTCGGCATGTTTTAGAAGTGGAATGAAGTTGATGGGGTCAACTATGTATTTTTAATGAATTTTAGCGCACTTCCTGTTACCACCGGGGGGCGCTATGAGTGACGTAGGAAAATAATAGGTCGGATCGTTCAGGGTCACGCCCTCATCATGTGCACCAAGTTTGAAGCCGCTGCGATCAAATCTGTGGGCGTGATAGCATTTAAACCTTTTTAGCTGAATTCGGGAACTTGGCCGTGCCCTAGTAGCCACGCCCTTTGACCTACACACCTGCGGAGCACAAGCCGTAATCAGCTCAGTCTGGAGATGTTCCGTGCCCAATTTGAAGTCAATCGGGCGAACTCCCTCGGAGGAGTTCGTTTTGCGTCAAAGAAATGCTAACCAAAATGGCCGACTTCCTGTTGGGTTTAGGGCGTGGCTCCAATTCAATTTTTGGTATGTTTGGGTATGATACAGGTGTGTGTCGAGTTTCGTATGTGTACGACAAAGTAAGCGAAATTTGTCTATGGAGAATTTCGGAAAAACTTCTAGGGGGCGCTATTGAGGCATTTAGCCACGCCCATGGGAAACGACTCTATCCCCTGAAAGAGCTCGCCATTCTTGACCCGTGTATGAAATTTCGTGAGGACACGACTTCGTTAAAGCCACGAAAAAGGCAAACGTAATTGTACGATAAAAAATCATCAGTCGCCGCGGCGGCACACGGACGCCGTTCGTCGTATCTTCACAGCGTTCATAATGTAGCTTCAGCAACTGGTTCTGCATGTATTAGAAGTGGAATGAAGTTGATCGGGTGAAGTATGGATTTTTAATGAATTTTTGCGTACTTCCTGTTACCACCGGGGGGCGCTATGAGCCAGGCAGGAAGTCGATACATCAAAACGTTCAGGGAGGAGCCATCGTCATGTCCTGTGAATTTCAAGTGGCTACGACGAAGTATGTGCGCGTGAAAGGCAAACGAAATTTAAATTGGGATGATACACTTTCGCCGCGGCGGCACACGGACGCCGTTGCTCGTAGGGTCAAAGCGTTCATGATGTAGCTTCACCATCCGGGTCTGCATGTACTAGAAGTGTAACGAAGTCGATTTGGTCAACTACGTATTTTTAACGAATTTTTGTACGTTTCCTGTTACCACCGGGGGGCGCTATGAGCGACGTACGCAAATAATATGTCGGATCGTTCAGGGTCTCGCCATAGATTTTTGCACCAAGTTTGAAGCGTCTACGATCAAGTATGAGGGCATGAGAGCCGTTCGTATTTACATGGCGAGCACCGAAACAGTCGCCAAACTTCGGGGCACGCCAGAGGCCAAGCGCTTTGAGCTACAGACCTGCGGAGCACAAGATAAGCTCAGCTAGGTCTGGCGATGTTCTGGACCCAATTTGGAGCCGATCGGGCGTAACCCCTCGGAGGAGTTCGTTTTGCGTAAACCAACTTTGAAGCAAAATGGCCGACTTCCTGTTGGTTTTAGGGTATGTCATTTTATGAAATTTTTTGAAGATCTCGGGTTGATGAATATGTTTACCAAGTTTCGGACAAATCGGTGTCGCAGACCCTCATTCCCTATGCGCGGTCTAGGGGGCGCTGTGGTGCCATTTGGCCACGCCCACATGCGAGACCACCACAGTACGCCGAGTTGCCACAGTCCCCACGTGCGTGTAAATTTTCCTCCGTTTCCCGGCTTGGGAAAGGGGTCAAAATCGCGTTCAAAGCGGCGGAAAAAGAATAATAATAATAATAATAATAATAATAATAATAAACATTACAATATCTGGGGTTTTTGCTGCCAGGTCTATGCAGTACTTGAGTACTTGCTTGCTTACTTGTTGTTAC
This sequence comes from Trachurus japonicus, assembly GCF_045865225.1. Classification (NCBI taxonomy): domain Eukaryota; kingdom Metazoa; phylum Chordata; class Actinopteri; order Carangiformes; family Carangidae; genus Trachurus; species Trachurus japonicus. The sequence continues at coordinate 70,893 of NW_028220259.1, read as the reverse complement.
TCGTCGGCTGGCACGTCGACTAATGTGCATGTCGAATAACAATAGGGACCTCCCTGGGTCGTTGACACAGGCTCGGGCCCTAATTAAAGCCGCAAGCGGCGATGATCGGCCCTCGCTCGCCCATGCCACCGCGGGGCCTGAGGCACGCCGGGGCTGTGGCGCGGAGCAGAAATGGAGAAAAAACCCGGAAGGAGGCCAAAATTGCAATGTTTCGTTCATCCACCAGGGGGCAGTCACCGCATGTGGTGTGGTGCGTTCAGGGGCGGCCCCTCATCACTCATGTGAAGTTTGGAGTGAATCGGACAAAGCATGAGGGAGTTATGAGCAGTTAATGGTTCGTCCACCAGGGGGCAGTAATGGGATGCGTGCAGCCGTGTTCAGAGTCAGTCCCTCATCACACATGTGAAGTTTCGTGGAAATCGGACAATGTTGATGTAAAATATGGTACTTCCTGTTTCCACTAGGGGGCGAATGAGTGAGATCGCCTATGAGTACATAGAAACGTTGAGGTCGTGACCCTGGACCTGTGTACCAATTTTCATGTTGATAGGAGTTCAATAAAGCCATCCAAAGGGCAAACGTATTGTCATAGCGAGGAATGTTAGCCACGCCCCCACAGGGACGCCATTACTCGTAGCTTCACAGCGTTCATAATGTAACTTCACCAACTGGTTCTGCATGTTTTAGAAGTGGAATGAAGTTGATGGGGCAAAGTATGTACATTTTCCAAATTTTAGTACACTTCCTGTTACCACCGGGGGGCGCTATGAGTTACGTGGGAAGTTAATATATCGGGACGTTCAGGGCGGAGCTATCATCATGTCCAGCAAGTTTGAAGTTGATTGGATGAAGTATGTGGGCGTGAGAGCCACACGTATGGACATGGCGAGAACGCCAAAGTCTGATGAGTGCTGGCAGCCACGCCCTTTGACCTACGGACTCACGGAGCACAAGATAAGCTCAGCTAGGTCTGGAGATGTGGTATACCTAATTTGAACGTGATCGGGCGAACGTTGTGGGAGGAGTTAATTTTAGGCGGGAAAAATCTACACCAAAATGGCCGACTTCCTGTTGGGTTTAGGGCGTGGCTCCAATTCAATTTTTTGTATGTTTCGGTATGATACACGTGTGTGTCGAGTTTTGTATGTGTACGACAAAGTAAGCGAAATTTGTCTATGAAGAATTTCGGAAAAACTTCAAGGGGGCGCTATTGAGGCATTTAGCCACGCCCATAGGAAACGACTCTATCCGCTGAAAGAGCTCGCCATTCTTGACCCGTGTATGAAATTTCGTGAGGACACGACTTCGTTAAAGCCACGAAAAAGGCAAACGTAATTGTACGATAAAAAATCGTCAGTCGCCGCGGCGGCACACGGACGCCGTTCGTCGTATCTTCACAGCGTTCATAATGTAGCTTCAGCAACTGGTTCTGCATGTATTAGAAGTGGAATGAAGTTGATCGGGTGAAGTATAGATTTTTAATGAATTTTTGCGTACTTCCTGTTACCACCGGGGGGCGCTATGAGCCAGGCAGGAAGTCGATACATCAAAACGTTCAGGGCGGAGCCAACGTCATGTCCTTTGAATTTCAAGTGGCTACGGCGAAGTATGTGCGCGTAATTGGCAAACGTAATTTTACGACAAAAAATCGTCAGTCGCCGCGGCGGCACACGGACGCCGTTCGTCGTATCTTCACAGCGTTCATAATGTAGCTTCAGCAACTGGTTCAGCATGTACTAGACGTGGAACGAAGTGGATTTGGTCAACTACGTATTTTTAACGAATTTTTGTACGTTTCCTGTTACCACCGGGGGGCGCTATGAGCGACGTAGGCAAATAATATGTCGGATCGTTCAGGGTCTCACCATAGATTTTTGCACCAAGTTTGAAGCGTCTACGATCAAGTATGTGGGCATGAGAGCCGTTCGTATTTACATGGCGAGCACCGAAACAGTCGCCAAACTTCGGGGCACGCCAGAGGCCAAGCCCTTTGAGCTACAGACCTGCGGAGCACAAGATAAGCTCAGCTAGGTCTGACGATGTTCTCTACCCAATTTGGAGCCGGTCGGGCGAATCGTTATGGACGAGTTAATTTGGCGCCAAAAACGATCAATTCAAAATGGCCGACTTCCTGTTGACATTTCACGAAGACGTTAAGAGGCTTTTTTGTATATCTGGGTATGGTAGATAAGTGTACCGAATTTCGTCCGTCTACGCCAAAGTGACCCAAATTCCCTATGGGCTTTTTTTAACTTTGTAGGGGGCGCTATTTCGCCATTTCGTGTCGGACATGGGCGAGCAGCACAAAATATCGAATGTCGGATCCGGACGAATGTCCGGGCAAAAGTCCACGCATTTTCGAGTTGGGGAAAGGGGCGAAATTGGGGCATGTTGTCGCGGAAGAATAATAATAATAATTAAAGCCGCAAGCGGCGATGATCGGCCCTCGCTCGACCCATGCGACCGCGGGGGCCTGAGGCGTGCGGGGGCCGTGGCGCGAAGGTGAAAGGGAGAAAAAACCTGGAAGGAGGCCAAAAATGCAATGTTTCGTTCATCCACCAGGGGGCAGTCACCGCATGTGGTGTGGTGCGTTCAGGGGCCGCCCCTCATCACTCGTGTGAAGTTTGGAGTGAATCGGACAAAGCATGAGGGAGTTATGAGCAGTTAAAGGTTCATCCAGCAGGGGGCAGTAATGGGATGCGTGCAGGTGTGTTCAGGGTCAGTCCCTCATCACACATGTGAAGTTTCTTGGAAATCGGACAAAGCATGAGGGAGTTATGAGCAGTTAATGGTTCGTCCACTAGGGGCAGTAATGGGATGCATGCAGGTGTGTTCAGGGTCAGTCCCTCATCACACATGTGAAGTTTCGTGGAAATCGGACAATGTTGATGTAAAATATGGCACTTCCTGTTTCCACTAGGGGGCAACATGAGTAAGATCGCCTATGAGCACATGGAGACGTTGAGGTTGTGACCCTGGACCTGTGTACCAATTTTCATGTTGATACGAGTTCAATAAAGCCATCCAAAGGGCAAACGTATTGTCATGGCGAGGAATGGTCACCGCGTCGCCACACGGACGCCATTACTTGTAGCTTCACAGTCTTCATAATGTAGCTTCACCAACTGGTTCTGCATGTTTTAGAAGTGGAATGAAGTTGATGGGGCAAAGTATGTACATTTTCCAAATTTTAGTACACTTCCTGTTACCACCGGGGGCGCTATGAGTTACGTGGGAAGTTAATATATCGGGACGTTCAGGGCGGAGCCATCATCATGTCCAGCAAGTTTGAAGTTGATTGGATGAAGTATGTGGGCGTGAGAGCCACTCGTATGGACATGGCGAGCACGCCAAAGTGAATTGAGCGCTGGCAGCCACGCCCTTTGACCTACGGACTCACGGAGCACAAGATAAGCTCAGCTAGGTCTGGAGATGTGGTATACCTAATTTCAACTTGATCGGGCGAACGCTGTGGGAGGAGTTAATTTTAGGCGGGAAAAATCAAAATCAAAATGGCCGACTTCCTGTTGGGATTTCACCATGACATTAAGAGGCTTTTTTGTATATCTGGGTATGGTAGATAAGTGTACCGAATTTCGTCGGTCTAGGACAAAGTTAGCGAAAGTCCCTATGGGCTTTTTTCAACTTTCTAGGGGGCGCTATTTCGCCATTTCGCGTCGGACATGTGCGACCACCACAAAATATCGAATTTCGGATGAGGCCGGACGTCCCACCAAAAATTCACGCATTTTCGATTTGGGGAAAGGGGCCAAATTGGGGTTTAAAGACCGCAAGAATAATAAATAAGAATAATAAACAGCGCGATTTCAATAGCCCCTCGGGCGAGTGCTACTCGCCGCTCGGGCCTAATAAACATTACAATATCTGGGATATTTTGCGCCAGGTCTATGCAGTACTTGGTTACTTGCTTGCTTACTTGTTGTTACTCGTCGGCTGGCACGTCGATTTATGTGGATGTCGAATAACAATAGGGACCTCCCTGGGTCGTTGACACAGGCTCGGGCCCTAATAAACATTACAATATCTGGGGTTTTTGCTGCCAGGTCTATGCAGTACTTGGTTACTTGCTTGCTTACTTGTTGTTACTCGTCGGCTGGCACGTTGACTAATGTGCATGTCGAATAACAATAGGGACCTCCCTGGGTCGTTGACACAGGCTCGGGCCCTAATAATAAACATTACAATATCTGGGATATTTTGCGCCAGGTCTATGCAGTACTTGGTTACTTGCTTGCTTACTTGTTGTTACTCGTCGGCTGGCACGTCGATTTATGTGGATGTCGAATAACAATAGGGACCTCCCTGGGTCGTTGACACAGGCTCGGGCCCTAATAAACACTTGCATTTCGGGGAATTTTGCGCCAGGTCAGTGGAGTACTTGATTACTTGCTTGCTTACTTGTTGTTACTCGTCGGCTGGCACGTCGACTAATGTGGATGTCGAATAACAATAGGGACCTCCCTGGGTCGTTGACACAGGCTCGGGCCCTAATTAAAGCCGCAAGCGGCTATGACGGGCCCTCGCTCCACGCCACTCGGCGTCCCCGCTACCCCCGGGCCGCTCTTCGAAAACCCCCGCGCGAAACCGGACCTCATCACACATGTGAAGTTTCGAGCCGATCGGACAATGTCGATGCAAAACGCGACATTTCCTGTGTCCACAAGGGGGCGTATTGAGCGAGCTAGCGTACGATCAAAAGGAGGCGTAGAGGGCGGGCCCCTGATCATGTACTGAAATTTTGAAGTGACTACGATCAAGTATGTGGGCGTGGAAGGCAAACGTAATAGCATGGCGACTAAACGAGCAGTTGACCAACTTTGTCGCCCCCTAGCAGCCACGCCGTTTGACGTAGAGAAAAGCTTTTAATAGTGTTTGACCAGCTCGGTCTCCTGATGATCTGTAGCGAATATGAAGTCAATCGGACATAATCCGTGGGAGGTGGCAGTTCACGATGGAGCGCTATTCCTGTCGCCTCCACTAGGGGGCCATTAGCCGTAGCGTCATAGCGTTCACGAAATACCTTCATCAACTTGTTCGGCATGTTTTAGAAGTGGAATGAAGTTGATGGGGTCAACTATGTATTTTTAATTAATTTTAGCGCACTTCCTGTTACCACCGGGGGGCGCTATGAGTGACGTAGGAAAATAATATGTCGGATCGTTCAGGGTCACGCCCTCATCATGTGCACCAAGTTTGAAGCCGCTGCGATGAAATCTGTGGGCGTGTTAGCATTGCAAACTTCTTAGCTGAATTCGGCAACTTGGCCGTGCCCTAGCAGCCACGCCCTTTTGACCTACACACCTGCGGAGCACAAGCCGTAATCAGCTTAGTCTGGAGATGTTCTGTACCCAATTTGAAGTGAATCGGGCGAACTCCCTCGGAGGAGTTCGTTTTGCGTCAAATAAATGCTAACCAAAATGGCCGACTTCCTGTTGGGTTTAGGGCGTGGCTCCAATTCAATTTTTTGTATGTTTGGGTATGATACACGTGTGTTTCGAGTTTCGTATGTGTACGACAAAGTAAGCGAAATTTGTCTATGGAGAAATTCGGAAAAACTTCTAGGGGGCGCTATTGAGGCATTTAGCCACGCCCACGGGAAACGACTCCATCCGCTGAAAGAGCTCGCCATTCTTGACCCGTGGATGAAATTTCGTGAGGACACGACTTCGTTAAAGCCACGAAAAAGGCAAACGTAATTGTACGATAAAAAATCGTCAGTCGCCGCGGCGGCACACGGACGCCGTTCGTCGTATCTTCACAGCGTTCATAATGTAGCTTCAGCAACTGGTTCTGCATGTATTAGAAGTGGAATGAAGTTGATCGGGTGAAGTATGGATTTTTAATGAATTTTTGCGTACTTCCTGTTACCACCGGGGGGCGCTATGAGCCAGGCAGGAAGTCGATACATCAAAACGTTCAGGGAGGAGCCAACGTCATGTCCTTTGAATTTCAAGTGGCTACGACGAAGTATGTGCGCGTGAAAGGCAAACGAAATTTAAATTGGGATGATACACATTCGCCGCGGCGGCACACGGACGCCGTTGCTCGTAGGGTCAAAGCGTTCATGATGTAGCTTCACCATCCGGGTCTGCATGTACTAGAAGTGTAACGAAGTCGATTTGGTCAACTACGTATTTTTAACGAATTTTTGTACGTTTCCTGTTACCACCGGGGGGCGCTATGAGCGACGTACGCAAATAATATGTCGGATCGTTCAGGGTCTCTCCATAGATTTTTGCACCAAGTTTGAAGCGTCTACGATCAAGTATGAGGGCATGAGAGCCGTTCGTATTTACATGGCGAGCACCGAAACAGTCGCCAAACTTCGGGGCACGCCATAGGCCAAGCGCTTTGAGCTACAGACCTGCGGAGCACAAGATAAGCTCAGCTAGGTCTGGCGATGTTCTGGACCCAATTTGGAGCCGATCGGGCGTAACCCCTCGGAGGAGTTCGTTTTGCGTAAACCAACTTTGAAGCAAAATGGCCGACTTCCTGTTGGTTGTCGGGTATGTCCGTAATGAGATTTTTTGAAGATCTTGGGTTGATGAATATGTTTACCAAGTTTCGGACAAATCGGTGTCGCAGACTGCCATTTCCTATGCGCGGTCTAGGGGGCGCTGTGGTGCCATTTGGCCACGCCCACATGCGAGACCACCACAGAATCGCAATTTTTGGGCTTCCCCCCCTGCGTGTAAAATTTCATCCGTTTCTCGGCTTGGGAAAGGGGTCGAAATCGCGTTCGAACTCGGGGAATAATAATAATAATTAAAGCCGCAAGCGGCTATGACGGGCCCTCGCTCCACGCCACTCGGCGTCCCCGCTACCCCCGGGCCGCTCTTCGAAACCCCCGCGCGCAACCGGACGTGGGCGGCCGCGTCGAGGGCGGTCCCCTCGTCGAACACGTGAAGTTTCGAGCAAATCGGACGACGTACGATGGAGTTACGGCAGGTTTACGGTTCGTCCACCAGGGGGCGGTAACGGGATGTGGGCCGTTGCGTTCGGGGTCGTGACCTCATCACACATGTGAAGTTTCGAGCCGATCGGACAATGTCGATGCAAAACGCGACATTTCCTGTGTCCACAAGGGGGCGTCTTGAGCGAGCTAGCGTACGATCAAATGGAGGCGTAGAGGGCGGGCCCCTGATCATGTACTGAAATTTTGAAGTGACTACGACCAAGTATGTGGGCGTGGAAGGCAAACGTAATAGCATGGCGACTAAACGAGCAGTTGACCAAATTTGTCGCCCCCTAGCAGCCACGCCGTTTGACGTAGAGAAAAGCTTTTGATAGTGTTTGACCAGCTCGGTCTCCTGATGATCTGTAGCGAATATGAAGTCAATCGGGCAAAATCCGTGGGAGGTGGCAGTTCACGATGGAGCGCTATTCCTGTCGCCGCCACAAGGGGGCCATTAGCCGTAGCGTCATAGCGTTCACGAAATACCTTCACCAACTTGTTCGGCATGTTTTAGAAGTGGAATGAAGTTGATGGGGGCAACTATGTATTTTTAATGAATTTTAGCGCACTTCCTGTTACCACCGGGGGGCGCTATGAGTGACGTAGGAAAATCATATGTCGGATCGTTCAGGGTCACGCCCTCATCATGTGCACCAAGTTTGAAGCCGCTGCGATCAAATCTGTGGGCGTGATAGCATTTAAACCTTTTTAGCTGAATTCGGGAACTTGGCCGTGCGCTAGCAGCCACGCCCTTTGACCTACACACCTGCGGAGCACAAGCCGTAATCAGCTCAGTCTGGAGATGTTCCGTGCCCAATTTGAAGTCAATCGGGCGAACTCCCTCGGAGGAGTTCGTTTTGCGTCAAAGAAATGCTAACCAAAATGGCCGACTTCCTGTTGGGTTTAGGGCGTGGCTCCAATTCAATTTTTGGTATGTTTGGGTATGATACAGGTATGTGTCGAGTTTCGTATGTGTACGACAAAGTAAGCGAAATTTGTCTATGGAGAATTTCGGAAAAACTTCTAGGGGGCGCTATTGAGGCATTTAGCCACGCCCATGGGAAACGACTCTATCCGCTGAAAGAGCTCGCCATTCTTGACCCGTGGATGAAATTTCGTGAGGACACGACTTCGTTAAAGCCACGAAAAAGGCAAACGTAATTGTACGATAAAAAATCGTCAGTCGCCGCGGCGGCACACGGACGCCGTTCGTCGTATCTTCACAGCGTTCATAATGTAGCTTCAGCAACTGGTTCTGCATGTATTAGAAGTGGAATGAAGTTGATCGGGTGAAGTATGGATTTTTAACGAATTTTTGCGTACTTCCTGTTACCACCGGGGGGCGCTATGAGCCAGGCAGGAAGTCGATACATCAAAACGTTCAGGGAGGAGCCAACGTCATGTCCTTTGAATTTCAAGTGGCTACGACGAAGTATGTGCGCGTGAAAGGCAAACGAAATTTAAATTGGGATGATACACTTTCGCCGCGGCGGCACACGGACGCCGTTGCTCGTAGGGTCAAAGCGTTCATGATGTAGCTTCACCATCCGGGTCTGCATGTACTAGAAGTGTAACGAAGTCGATTTGGTCAACTACGTATTTTTAACGAATTTTTGTACGTTTCCTGTTACCACCGGGGGGCGCTATGAGCGACGTACGCAAATAATATGTCGGATCGTTCAGGGTCTCTCCATAGATTTTTGCACCAAGTTTGAAGCGTCTACGATCAAGTATGAGGGCATGAGAGCCGTTCGTATTTACATGGCGAGCACCGAAACAGTCGCCAAACTTCGGGGCACGCCAGAGGCCAAGCGCTTTGAGCTACAGACCTGCGGAGCACAAGATAAGCTCAGCTAGGTCTGGCGATGTTCTGGACCCAATTTGGAGCCGATCGGGCGTAACCCCTCGGAGGAGTTCGTTTTGCGTAAACCAACTTTGAAGCAAAATGGCCGACTTCCTGTTGGTTGTCGGGTATGTCCGTAATGAGATTTTTTGAAGATCTTGGGTTGATGAATATGTTTACCAAGTTTCGGACAAATCGGTGTCGCAGACTGCCATTTCCTATGCGCGGTCTAGGGGGCGCTGTGGTGCCATTTGGCCACGCCCACATGTGAGACCACCACAGAATCGCAATTTTTTGGCTTCCCCCCCTGCGTGTAAAATTTCATCCGTTTCTCGGCTTGGGAAAGGGGTCGAAATCGCGTTCGAACTCGGGGAATAATAATAATAATTAAAGCCGCAAGCGGCGATGGCGGGCCCTCGCTCGCCCATGCCACCGCGGGGCCTGAGGCACGCCGGGGCCGTGGCGCGGAGCAGAAATGGAGAAAAAACCTGGAAGGAGGCAAAAAACGCAATGTTTCGTTCATCCACCAGGGGGCAGTCACCGCATGTGGTGTGGTGCGTTCAGGGGCCGCCCCTCATCACTCATGTGAAGTTTGGAGTGAATCGGACAAAGCATGAGGGAGTTATGAGCAGTTAATGGTTCGTCCACCAGGGGGCAGTAATGGGATGTGTGCAGCCGTGTTCAGAGTCAGTCCCTCATCACACATGTGAAGTTTCATGGAAATCGGACAAAGCATGAGGGAGTTATGAGCAGTTAAAGGTTCGTCCACTAGGGGGCAGTAATGGGATGCGTGCAGGTGTGTTCAGGGTCAGTCCCTCATCACACATGTGAAGTTTCATGGAAATCGGACAATGTTGATGCAAAAAATGGCACTTCCTGTTTCCACTAGGGGGCGAATGAGTGAGATCGTCTATGAGCACATAGAAACGTTGAGGTCGTGACCCTGGACCTGTGTACCAATTTTCATGTTGATACGAGTTCAATAAAGCCATCCAAAGGGCAAACGTATTGTCATGGCGAGGAATGTTAGCCACGCCCCCACAGGGACGCCATTACTCGTAGCTTCACAGTCTTCATAATGTAGCTTCACCAACTGGTTCTGCATGTTGTAGAAGTGGAATGAAGTTGATGGGGCAAAGTATGTACATTTTCAAATTTTAGTCCACTTCCTGTTACCACCGGGGGGCGCTATGAGTTACGTGGGAAGTTAATATATTGGGACGTTCAGGGCGGAGCCATCATCATGTCCAGCAAGTTTGAAGTTGATTGGATGAAGTATGTGGGCGTGAGAGCCACACGTATGGACATGGCGAGAACGCCAAAGTGAATTGAGCGCTGGCAGCCACGCCCTTTGACCTACGGACTCACGGAGCACAACGTAAGCTCAACTAGGTCTGGAGATGTGGTATACCTAATTTGAACTTGATCGGGCGAACGCTCTGGGAGGAGTTAATTTTAGGCGGGAAAAATCAAAACCAAAATGGCCGACTTCCTGTTGGGTTGAGGTCATGAGGTCAAGAGGCTTTTTTGTATATCTGGGTATAATACATATGTGTACCGAATTTTGTGAGCATAGGACAAAGTTAGATAGCAAAATTCTCTATGGGCATTTTTGACTTTGTAGGGGGCGCTATTCCGCCATTCTGCGTCGACCATGTGCGACCACCCAAAAATATCGAATTTCGGATCAGGCCGGACGTCCGTGCAAAAGTATACGCATTTTCGCATTTGGGAAAGGGGCGAAATTGGGGCACGAAATGTCGGAAGAATAATAATAATAATAATAATAATAATAAACATTACAATTTCAATATAGCATTTTTCCCCGGGGGTCTTCCATACCACATGATTACTTCACTACTTGATTACTTTGGGGTCACTTGCACTTTGGGGTCACTTGCACGTTGGGGCATGAACGAATTTCAATAGGGCTTTCGCCAGGCGACTTGCAGTCGCCGCTCGGGCCCTAATTAAAGCCGCAAGCGGCTATGACGGGCCCTCGCTCCACGCCACTCGGCGTCCCCGCTACCCCCGGGCCGCTCATCGAAACCCCCGCGCGCAACCGGACGCGGGCGGCTGCGTCGAGGGCGGTCCCCTCGTCGAACACGTGACGTTTCGAGCAAAACGGACAACGTACGATGGAGTTACGGCAGGTTTACGGTTCGTCCACCAGGGGGCGGTAACGGGATGTGGGCCGTTGCGTACGGGGTCGTGACCTCATCACACATGTGAAGTTTCGAGCCGATCGGACAATGTCGATGCAAAACGCGACATTTCCTGTGTCCACAAGGGGGCGTATTGAGCGAGCTAGCGTACGATCAAATGGAGGCGTAGAGGGCGGGCCCCTGATCATGCACTGAAATTTTGAAGTGACTACGACCAAGTATGTGGGCGTGGAAGGCAAACGTAATAGCATGGCGACTAAACGAGCAGTTGACCAACTTTGTCGCCCCCTAGCAGCCACGCCGTTTCACGTAGAGAAAAGCTTTTAATAGTGTTTGACCAGCTCGGTCTCCTGATGATCTGTAGCGAATATGACGTCAATCGGGCAAAATCTGTGGGAGGTGGCAGATCACGATGGAGCGCTATTCCTGTCGCCGCCACAAGGGGGCCATTAGCCGTAGCGTCATAGCGTTCACGAAATACCTTCACCAACTTGTTCGGCATGTTTTAGAAGTGGAATGAAGTTGATGGGGGCAACTATGTATTTTTAATGAATTTTAGCGCACTTCCTGTTACCACCGGGGGGCGCTATGAGTGACGTAGGAAAATAATATGTCGGATCGTTCAGGGTCACGCCCTCATCATGTGCACCAAGTTTGAAGCTGCTGCGATCAAATCTGTGGGCGTGCTAGCATTGCAAACTTCTTAGCTGAATTCGGCAACTTGGCCGTGCCCTAGCAGCCACGCCCTTTTGACCTACACACCTGCGGAGCACAAGCCGTAATCAGCTCAGTCTGGAGATGTTCTGTACCCAATTTGAAGTCAATCGGGCGAACTCCCTCGGAGGAGTTCGTTTTGCGTCAAAGAAATGCTAACCAAAATGGCCGACTTCCTGTTAGGTTTAGGGCGTGGCTCCAATTCAATTTTTTGTATGTTTGGGTATGATACACGTGTGTGTCGAGTTTCGTATGTGTACGACAAAGTAAGCGAAATTTGTCTATGAAGAAATTCGGAAAAACTTCTAGGGGGCGCTATTGAGGCATTTAGCCACGCCCATGGGAAACGACTCTATCCCCTGAAAGAGCTCGCCATTCTTGACCCGTGGATGAAATTTCGTGAGGACACGACTTCGTTAAAGCCACGAAAAAGGCAAACGTATTTGTACGATAAAAAATCGTCAGTCGCCGCGGCGGCACACGGACGCCGTTCGTCGTATCTTCACAGCGTTCATAATGTAGCTTCAGCAACTGGTTCTGCATGTATTAGAAGTGGAATGAAGTTGATCGGGTGAAGTATGGATTTTTAATGAATTTTTGCGTACTTCCTGTTACCACCGGGGGGCGCTATGAGCCAGGCAGGAAGTCGATACATCAAAACGTTCAGGGAGGAGCCATCGTCATGTCCTTTGAATTTCAAGTGGCTACGACGAAGTATGTGCGCATGAAAGGCAAACGAAATTTAAATTGGGATGATACACTTTCGCCGCGGCGGCACACGGACGCCGTTGCTGGTAGGATCAAAGCGTTCATGATGTAGCTTCACCATCCGGGTCTGCATGTACTAGAAGTGTAACGAAGTCGATTTGGTCAACTACGTATTTTTAACGAATTTTTGTACGTTTCCTGTTACCACCGGGGGGCGCTATGAGCGACGTACGCAAATAATATGTCGGATCGTTCAGGGTCTCTCCATAGATTTTTGCACCAAGTTTGAAGCGTCTACGATCAAGTATGTGGTCATGAGAGCCGTTCGTATTTACATGGCGAGCACCGAAACAGTCGCCAAACTTCGGGGCACGCCAGAGGCCAAGCGCTTTGAGCTACAGACCTGCGGAGCACAAGATAAGCTCAGCTAGGTCTGACGATGTTCTGAACCCAATTTGGAGCCGATCGGGCGTAACCCCTCGGAGGAGTTCGTTTTGCGTAAACCAACTTTGAAGCAAAATGGCCGACTTCCTGTTGGTTGTCGGGTATGTCCGCAATGAGATTTTTTGAAGATCTTGGGTTGATGAATATGTTTACCAAGTTTCGGACAAATCGGTGTCGCAGACTGCCATTTCCTATGCGCGGTCTAGGGGGCGCTGTGGTGCCATTTGGCCACGCCCACATGCGAGACCACCACTGAATCGCAATTTTTTGGCTTCCCCCCCTGCGTCGAAAGTTTCATCCGTTTCTCGGCTTGGGAAAGGGGTCGAAATCGCGTTCGAACTCGGGGAATAATAATAATAATAATTAAAGCCGCAAGCGGCGATGATCGGCCCTCGCTCGACCCATGCGACCGCGGGGGCCTGAGGCGTGCGGGGGCCGTGGCGCGAAGCGAGAATGGCGAAAAAGCGCTGCGGGAGCGGAAAAACGCAACGTGCAGTTCGTCCACTAGGTGGCGCTACGAAGCCAGAAGCGGGTAGCGGCGTTCAGGAGCTGACCGGGATCAAGCACCTGAAGTTTGATGTGAATCGGACAATGTAAATGTAAAACAGGTCACTTCCTGTTACCAACAGGGGGCGCATTTGTATGAATCCAGATGTGGTTGGGTGTGTTCAGGGGCGGAGTGTCATCACACGTGTAACATTTGAAGTCGATTTGACAATGTAAGTGTAAAGCAGGTCACTTCCTGTTACCACCGGGGGGCGCATTTGTATGAAGCCAGATGTGGGTAGGTGTGATCAGGGGCTGACCGGGATGAAATCTGTAAAATTGGAGGTCGATTGGACATTGTAAGTGTAAAGCAGGTCACTTCCTGTTACCACCGGGGGGCGCATTTGTATCAATCCAGATGCGGGTAGGTGTGATCAGGGGCTGACCAGGATCACATGTGTTAAATTTGAAGAAAATCGGACAATGTAAGTGTAAACCAGGTCACTCTGACCACCGGGGGCGTATTTGTATTAGGTTTGTTCAGTGGCTGACTGGCATCACCCATGGTAAATTAGAATTGAATCTGCTCATGTAAGTGAATGCAACAATAAAGCAGGTCACTTTCTGTTACCACCGGGGGGTGTACATGGGAAGTTTATACATCAAAACGTTCAGGGCGGAGCCATCGTCATTCACAGCAACATTGAAATTGATAGGATTAAGTATGTGGGCGGAGCATCCGCTCGAAGGTGAAATGGCGAGCAAACAAAAAGGCGCCAAACTTGACAAGGCCGCAGAATCCACGCCCTTTGACCTAGAGACTTGCGGAGCACAACTTTTAATCAGCATGGTATCTCGCTGGTCTGTAGCCAATTTGAAGTTGATCGGACAAAATCTGTGGGCGGAGTTAACTTGTTTATGTAAAAAAAGTCACTTCCTGTTACCACCGGGGGGCGCATTGAGCAAAGTGGGATATTGATATATCGGGCGAATCAGGGACTCACTGCCGTAATTGCAATTCAAGTTTGAAGTTGATAGGAAAAAGTATGTGGGCGTGACAGCCAACCGAATTTGGATGGCGTTCGTGCCCAACTTTGGCGCCCACCAGAAGCCACGCCCTTTGACGAATCGAGCTACGGAGCACAATCTTTACTCAGCTAGGTCAGAAGATGTTGTCTATCAAATTTGGAGCGTGTCGGGCGAATCGTTTTGGACGAGTTAATTTGGCGCCAAAAACGACCAATTCAAAATGGCCGACTTCCTGTTGACATTTCACCATGACATTAAGAGGCTTTTTTGTATATCTGGGTATGGTACATATGTGTACCGAATTTCGTCCGTCTAGGCCAAAGTGACCCAATTTCCCTATGGGCTTTTTTGAACTTTGTAGGGGGCGCTATTTCGCCATTTCGTGTCGGACATGCGCGAGCAGCACAAAATATCGAATTTCGGAAGAAGCCGGACGTCCGGCAAAAAGTTCACGCATTTTTGAGTTGGGGAAAGGGGCGAAATTGGGGTTTGAAGGCGGAGAAGAATAATAATAATAATAATAAACAGCGCGATTTCAATAGGCCCTCCGCGGGCGAGTGCTACTCGCCGCTCGGGCCTAATAATAAGAATAAACATTTGCATTTCGGGGAATTTTGCGCCAGGTCAGTGGAGTACTTGATTACTTGCTTGCTTACTTGTTGTTACTCGTCGGCTGGCACGTCGATTTATGTGGATGTCGAATAACAATAGGGACCTCCCTGGGTCGTTGACACAGGCTCGGGCCCTAATAAAAATAATAATAAGAATAAACATTACAATATCTGGGGTTTTTGCTGCCAGGTCTATGCAGTACTTGAGTACTTGCTTGCTTACTTGTTGTTACTCGTCGGCTGGCACGTCGACTAATGTGCATGTCGAATAACAATAGGGACCTCCCTGGGTCGTTGACACAGGCTCGGGCCCTAATTAAAGCCGCAAGCGGCTATGACGGGCCCTCGCTCCACGCCACTCGGCGTCCCCGCTACCCCCGGGCCGCTCTTCGAAAACCCCCGCGCGCAACCGGACGCGGGCGGCTGCGTCGAGGGCGGTCCCCTCGTCGAACACGTGACGTTTCGAGCAAATCGGACAACGTACGATGGAGTTACGGCAGGTTTACGGTTCGTCCACCAGGGGGCGGTAACGGGATGTGGGCCGTTGCGTTCGGGGTCGTGACCTCATCACACATGTGAAGTTTCGAGCCGATCGGACAATGTCGATGCAAAACGCGACATTTCCTATGTCCACAAGGGGGCGTCTTGAGCGAGCTAGCGTACGATCAAATGGAGGCGTAGAGGGCGGGCCCCTGATCATGTACTGAAATTTTGAAGTGACTACGACCAAGTATGTGGGCGTGGAAGGCAAACGTAATAGCATGGCGACTAAACGAGCAGTTGACCAACTTTGTCGCCCCCTAGCAGCCACGCCGTTTCACGTAGAGAAAAGCTTTTAATAGTGTTTGACCAGCTCGGTCTCCTGATGATCTGTGGCGAATATGAAGTCAATCGGGCAAAATCCGTGGGAGGTGGCAGTTCACGATGGAGCGCTATTCCTGTCGCCGCCACAAGGGGGCCATTAGCCGTAGCGTCATAGCGTTCACGAAATACCTTCACCAACTTGTTCGGCATGTTTTAGAAGTGGAATGAAGTTGATGGGGGCAACTATGTATTTTTAATGAATTTTAGCGCACTTCCTGTTACCACCGGGGGGCGCTATGAGTGACGTAGGAAAATAATATGTCGGATCGTTCAGGGTCACGCCATCATCATGTGGACCAAGTTTGAAGCTGCTGCGATCAAATCTGTGGGTGTGATAGCATTTAAACCTTTTTAGCTGAATTCGGGAACTTGGCCGTGCCCTAGTAGCCACGCCCTTTGACCTACACACCTGCGGAGCACAAGCCGTAATCAGCTCAGTCTGGAGATGTTCCGTGCCCAATTTGAAGTCAATCGGGTGAACTCCCTCGGAGGAGTTCGTTTTGCGTCAAAGAAATGCTAACCAAAATGGCCGACTTCCTGTTGGGTTTAGGGCGTGGCTCCAATTCAATTTTTGGTATGTTTGGGTATGATACACGTGTGTGTCGAGTTTCGTATGTGTACGACAAATTAAGCGAAATTTGTCTATGGAGAATTTCGGAAAAACTTCAAGGGGGCGCTATTGAGGCATTTAGCCACGCCCATGGGAAACGACTCTATCCGCTGAAAGAGCTCGCCATTCTTGACCCGTGGATGAAATTTCGTGAGGACACGACTTCGTTAAAGCCGCGAAAAAGGCAAACGTAATTGTACGATAAAAAATCGTCAGTCGCCGCGGCGGCACACGGACGCCGTTCGTCGTATCTTCACAGCGTTCATAATGTAGCTTCAGCAACTGGTTCTGCATGTATTAGAAGTGGAATGAAGTTGATCGGGTGAAGTATGGATTTTTAATGAATTTTTGCGTACTTCCTGTTACCACCGGGGGCGCTATGAGCCAGGCAGGAAGTCGATACATCAAAACGTTCAGGGAGGAGCCAACGTCATGTCCTTAAAATTTCAAGTGGCTACGACGAAGTATGTGCGCGTGAAAGGCAAACGTAATTTAAATTGGGATGATACACTTTCGCCGCGGCGGCACACGGACGCCGTTGCTCGTAGGGTCAAAGCGTTCATGATGTAGCTTCACCATCCGGGTCTGCATGTACTAGAAGTGTAACGAAGTCGATTTGGTCAACTACGTATTTTTAACGAATTTTTGTACGTTTCCTGTTACCACCGGGGGGCGCTATGAGCGACGTACGCAAATAATATGTCGGATCGTTCAGGGTCTCTCCATAGATTTTTGCACCAAGTTTGAAGCGTCTACGAACAAGTATGAGGGCATGAGAGCCGTTCGTATTTACATGGCGAGCACCGAAACAGTCGCCAAACTTCGGGGCACGCCAGAGGCCAAGCGCTTTGAGCTACAGACCTGCGGAGCACAAGATAAGCTCAGCTAGGTCTGGCGATGTTCTGGACCCAATTTGGAGCCGATCGGGCGTAACCCCTCGGAGGAGTTCGTTTTGCGTAAACCAACTTTGAAGCAAAATGGCCGACTTCCTGTTGGTTGTCGGTTATGTCCGTAATGAGATTTTTTGAAGATCTTGGGTTGATGAATATGTTTACCAAGTTTCGGACAAATCGGTGTCGCAGACTGCCATTTCCTATGCGCGGTCTAGGGGGCGCTGTGGTGTCATTTGGCCACGCCCACATGCGAGACCACCACAGAATCGCAATTTTTGGGCTTCCCCCCCTGCGTGTAAAATTTCATCCGTTTCCCGGCTTGGGAAAGGGGTCGAAATCGCGTTCGAACTCGGGGAATAATAATAATAATAATAATTAAAGCCGCAAGCGGCTATGACGGGCCCTCGCTCCACGCCACTCGGCGTCCCCGCTACCCCCGGGCCGCTCTTCGAAAACCCCCGCGCGCAACCGGACGTGGGCGGCTGCGTCGAGGGCGGCCCCCTCGTCGAACACGTGAAGTTTCGAGCAAATCGGACAACGTACGATGGAGTTACGGCAGGTTTACGGTTCGTCCACCAGGGGGCGGTAACGGGATGTGGGCCGTTGTGTTCGGGGTCGTGACCTCATCACACATGTGAAGTTTCGAGCCGATCGGACAATGTCGATGCAAAACGCGACATTTCCTGTGTCCACAAGGGGGCGTCTTGAGCGAGCTAGTGTACGATCAAATGGAGGCGTAGAGGGCCGGCCCCTGATCATGTACTGAAATTTTGAAGTGACTACGACCAAGTATGTGGGCGTGGAAGGCAAACGTAATAGCATGGCGACTAAACGAGCAGTTGACCAACTTTGTCGCCCCCTAGCAGCCACGCCGTTTCACGTAGAGAAAAGCTTTTAATAGTGTTTGACCAGCTTGGTCTCCTGATGATCTGTAGCGAATATGAAGTCAATCGGGCAAAATCCGTGGGAGGTGGCAGTTCACGATGGAGCGCTATTCCTGTCGCCGCCACTAGGGGGCCATTAGCCGTAGCGTCATAGCGTTCATGAAATACCTTCACCAACTTGTTCGGCATGTTTTAGAAGTGGAATGAAGTTGATGGGGTCAACGATGTATTTTTAATTAATTTTAGCGCACTTCCTGTTACCACCGGGGGGCGCTATGAGTGGCGTAGGAAAATAATATGTCGGATCGTTCAGGGTCACGCCCTCATCATGTGCACCAAGTTTGAAGCCGCTGTGATCAAATCTGTGGGCGGGATAGCATTGCAAACTTCTTAGCTGAATTCGGCAACTTGGCCGTGCCCTAGCAGCCACGCCCTTTGACCTACACACCTGCGGAGCACAAGCCGTAATCAGCTCAGTCTGGAGATGTTCTATACCCAATTTGAAGTCAATCGGGCGAACTCCCTCGGAGGAGTTCGTTTTGCGTCAAAGAAATGCTAACCAAAATGGCCGACTTCCTGTTGGGTTTAGGGCGTGGCTCCAATTCAATTTTCTGTATGTTTGGGTATGATACACGTGTGTGTCGAGTTTCGTATGTGTACGACAAAGTAAGCGAAATTTGTCTATGGAGAATTTCGGAAAAACTTCTAGGGGGCGCTATTGAGGCATTTAGCCACGCCCATGGGAAACGACTCTATCCGCTGAAAGAGCTCGCCATTCTTGACCCGTGTATGAAATTTCGTGAGGACACGACTTCGTTAAAGCCGCGAAAAAGGCAAACGTAATTGTACGATAAAAAATCGTCAGTCGCCGCGGCGGCACACGGACGCCGTTCGTCGTATCTTCACAGCGTTCATAATGTAGCTTCAGCAACTGGTTCTGCATGTATTAGAAGTGGAATGAAGTTGATCGGGTGAAGTATGGATTTTTTAACGAATTTTTGCGTACTTCCTGTTACCACCGGGGGGCGCTATGAGCCAGGCAGGAAGTCGATACATCAAAACGTTCAGGGCGGAGCCAACGTCATGTCCTTTGAATTTCAAGTGGCTACGACGAAGTATGTGCGCGTAATTGGGAAACGTAATTTTACGACAAAAAATCGTCAGTCGCCGCGGCGGCACACGGACGCCGTTGCTCGTAGGGTCAAAGCGTTCATGATGTAGCTTCACCATCCGGGTCTGCATGTACTAGAAGTGTAACGAAGTCGATTTGGCCAACTACGTATTTTTAACGAATTTTTGTACGTTTCCTGTTACCACCGGGGGGCGCTATGAGCGACGTCGGCAAATAATATGTCGGATCGTTCAGGGTCTCGCCATAGATTTTTGCACCAAGTTTGAAGCGTCTACGATCAAGTATGTGGGCATGAGAGCCATTCGTATTTACATGGCGAGCACCGAAACAGTCGCCAAACTTCGGGGCACGCCAGAGGCCAACCCCTTTGAGCTACAGACCTGCGGAGCACAAGATAAGCTCAGCTAGGTCTGACGATGTTCTGAACCCAATTTGGAGCCGATCGGGCGTAATCCCTCGGAGGAGTTCGTTTTGCGTAAAATAAATGCTAACCAAAATGGCCGACTTCCTGTTGGTTTTTGGGCTTCGCACGAAACAAATTTTTTTCATGTCTGGGTATGATACATATGTCTACCAAGTTTGGGCAGCCTGCGAGAAAAAAAATTTTGATCCCTATGGCCGGGGGTCAAAAGTTCCAGGGGGCGCTGTTCTGCCAATTTGCCCCGCCCACAAACGGCGATAGCTTCAGACGTCAATTTTCGCAAGTCCCGACGTGTGTCCCAAGTTTCGTCCGTTTCTCGGCTTGGCAAAGGGGTCAAATTGGGGTTTAAAGAGGGGGAATAATAATAATAATAATAATAAACATTACAATATCTGGAGTTTTTGCTGCCAGGTCTATGCAGTACTTGAGTACTTGCTTGCTTACTTGTTGTTACTCGTCGGCTGGCACGTTGACTAATGTGCATGTCGAATAACAATAGGGACCTCCCTGGGTCGTTGACACAGGCTCGGGCCCTAATTAAAGCCGCAAGCGGCTATGACGGGCCCTCGCTCCACGCCACTCGGCGTCCCCGCTACCCCCGGGCCGCTCTTCGAAAACCCCCGCGCGCAACCGGACGTGGGCGGCTGCGTCGAGGGCGGTCCCCTCGTCGAACACGCGAAGTTTCGAGCAAAACGGACAACGTACGACGGAGTTACGGCAGGTTTACGGTTCGTCCACCAGGGGGCGGTAACGGGATGTGGGCCGTTGCGTACGGGGTCGTGACCTCATCACACATGTGAAGTTTCGAGCCGATCGGACAATGTCGATGCAAAACGCGACATTTCCTGTGTCCACAAGGGGGCGTATTGAGCGAGCTAGCGTACGATCAAATGGAGGCGTAGAGGGCCGGCCCCTGATCATGTACTGAAATTTTGAAGTGACTACGACCAAGTATGTGGGCGTGGAAGGCAAACGTAATAGCATGGCGACTAAACGAGCAGTTGGCCAACTTTGTCGCCCCCTAGCGGCCACGCCGTTTCACGTAGAGAAAAGCTTTTAATAGTGTTTGACCAGCTCGGTCTCCTGATGATCTGTAGCGAATATGAAGTCAATCGGGCAAAATCCGTGGGAGGTGGCAGTTCACGATGGAGCGCTATTCCTGTCGCCGCCACAAGGGGGCCATTAGCCGTAGCGTCATAGCGTTCACGAAATACCTTCACCAACTTGTTCGGCATGTTTTAGAAGTGGAATGAAGTTGATGGGGTCAACTATGTATTTTTAATGAATTTTAGCGCACTTCCTGTTACCACCGGGTGGCGCTATGAGTGACGTAGGAAAATAATATGTCGGATCGTTCAGGGTCACGCCATCATCATGTGCAACAAGTTTGAAGCCGCTGCGATCAAATCTGTGGGCGTGATAGCATTTAAACCTTTTTAGCTGAATTCGGGAACTTGGCCGTGCGCTAGCAGCCACGCCCTTTGACCTACACACCTGCGGAGCACAAGCCGTAATCAGCTCAGTCTGGAGATGTTCCGTGCCCAATTTGAAGTCAATCGGGCGAACTCCCTCGGAGGAGTTCGTTTTGCGTCAAAGAAATGCTAACCAAAATGGCCGACTTCCTGTTGAGTTTAGGGCGTGGCTCCAATTCAATTTTTGGTATGTTTGGGTATGATACAGGTGCGTGTCGAGTTTCGTATGTGTACGACAAAGTAAGCGAAATTTGTCTATGGAGAATTTCGGAAAAACTTCTAGGGGGCGCTATTGAGGCATTTAGCCACGCCCATGGGAAACGACTCTATCCGCTGAAAGAGCTCGCCATTCTTGACCCGTGGATGAAATTTCGTGAGGACACGACTTCGTTAAAGCCACGAAAAAGGCAAACGTAATTGTACGATAAAAAATCGTCAGTCGCCGCGGCGGCACACGGACGCCGTTCGTCGTATCTTCACAGCGTTCATAATGTAGCTTCAGCAACTGGTTCTGCATGTATTAGAAGTGGAATGAAGTTGATCGGGTGAAGTATGGATTTTTAATGAATTTTTGCGTACTTCCTGTTACCACCGGGGGGCGCTATGAGCCAGGCAGGAAGTCGATACATCAAAACGTTCAGGGAGGAGCCATCGTCATGTCCTTAAAATTTCAAGTGCCTACGACGAAGTATGTGCACGTGAAAGGCAAACGTAATTTAAATTGGGATGATACACATTCGCCGCGGCGGCACACGGTCGCCGTTGCTCGTAGGGTCAAAGCGTTCATGATGTAGCTTCACCATCCGGGTCTGCATGTACTAGAAGTGGAATGAAGTCGATTTGGTCAACTACGTATTTTTAACGAATTTTTGTACGTTTCCTGTTACCACCGGGGGGCGCTATGAGCGACGTAGGCAAATAATATGTCGGATCGTTCAGGGTCTCGCCATAGATGTTTGCACCAAGTTTGAAGCGTCTACGATCAAGTATGTGGGCATGAGAGCCGTTCGTATTTACATGGCGAGCACCGAAACAGTCGCCAAACTTCAAGGCACGCCAGAGGCCAAGCGCTTTGAGCTACAGACCTGCGGAGCACAAGATAAGCTCAGCTAGGTCTGACGATGTTCTCTGCCCAATTTGGAGCCGATCGGGCATAACCCCTAGGAGGAGTTCATTTTGCGTAAACGAAATTTGAACCAAAATGGCCGACTTCCTGTTGGGTTTTGGGCTTCGCCATAAGAGGATTTTTTGGTCATCTCGCATTGATAAATATGTCTGCCGACTTTGGTCCGCTTTCGTTAACGTCATTTTTTTCCCTATGGGTTTTTGAAAAGTTTGTAGGGGGCGCTATTTTTCCATTTGGCCACGCCCACATGCGAAACCACCACTCAACGCTAAGTTGCCACAGGTCCCACGTGCGTCTAAAATTTCATCCGTTTCTCGGCTTGGGAAAGGGGTCGAAATGGCGTTCGAAGTGGGAGAATAATAATAATAATAAACATTACAATATCTGGGGTTTTTGCTGCCAGGTCTATGCAGTACTTGAGTACTTGCTTGCTTACTTGTTGTTACTCGTCGGCTGGCACGTTGACTAATGTGCATGTCGAATAACAATAGGGACCTCCCTGGGTCGTTGACACAGGCTCGGGCCCTAATTAAAGCCGCAAGCGGCTATGACGGGCCCTCGCTCCACGCCACTCGGCGTCCCCGCTACCCCCGGGCCGCTCTTCGAAAACCCCCGCGCGCAACCGGACGCGGGCGGCCGCGTCGAGGGCGGTCCCCTCGTCGAACACGTGACGTTTCGAGCAAAACGGACAACGTACGATGGAGTTACGCCAGGTTTACGGTTCGTCCACCAGGGGGCGGTAACGGGATGTGGGCCGTTGCGTACGGGGTCGTGACCTCATCACACATGTGAAGTTTCGAGCCGATCGGACAATGTCGATGCAAAACGCGACATTTCCTGTGTCCACAAGGGGGCGTCTTGAGCGAGCTAGCGTACGATCAAATGGAGGCGTAGAGGGCGGGCCCCTGATCATGTACTGAAATTTTGAAGTGACTACGACCAAGTATGTGGGCGTGGAAGGCAAACGTAATAGCATGGCGACTAAACGAGCAGTTGACCAACTTTGTCGCCCCCTAGCAGCCACGCCGTTTCACGTAGAGAAAAGCTTTTAATAGTGTTTGACCAGCTCGGTCTCCTGATGATCTGTAGCGAATATGAAGTCAATCGGGCAAAATCCGTGGGAGGTGGCAGTTCACGATGGAGCGCTATTCCTGTCGCCGCCACAAGGGGGCCATTAGCCGTAGCGTCACAGCGTTCACGAAATACCTTCACCAACTTGTTCGGCATGTTTTAGAAGTGGAATGAAGTTGATGGGGGCAACTATGTATTTTTAATGAATTTTAGCGCACTTCCTGTTACCACCGGGGGGGCGCTATGAGTGACGTAGGAAAATAATATGTCGGATCGTTCAGGGTCACGCCATCATCATGTGCACCAAGTTTGAAGCTGCTGCGATCAAATCTGTGGGCGTGATAGCATTTAAACCTTTTTAGCTGAATTCGGGAACTTGGCCGTGCCCTAGCAGCCACGCCCTTTGACCTACACACCTGCGGAGCACAAGCCGTAATCAGCTCAGTCTGGAGATGTTCCGTGCCCAATTTGAAATCAATCGGGCGAACTCCCTCGGAGGAGTTCGTTTTGCGTCAAAGAAATGCTAACCAAAATGGCCGACTTCCTGTTGGGTTTAGGGCGTGGCTCCAATTCAATTTTTTGTATGTTTGGGTATGATACACGTGTGTTTCGAGTTTCGTATGTGTACGACAAAGTAAGCGAAATTTGTCTATGGAGAATTTCGGAAAAACTTCTAGGGGGCGCTATTGAGGCATTTAGCCACGCCCATGGGAAACGACTCTATCCCCTGAAAGAGCTCGCCATTCTTGACCCGTGGATGAAATTTCGTGAGGACACGACTTCGTTAAAGCCACGAAAAAGGCAAACGTAATTGTACGATAAAAAATCATCAGTCGCCGCGGCGGCACACGGACGCCGTTCGTCGTATCTTCACAGCGTTCATAATGTAGCTTCAGCAACTGGTTCTGCATGTATTAGAAGTGGAATGAAGTTGATCGGGTGAAGTATGGATTTTTAATGAATTTTTGCGTACTTCCTGTTACCACCGGGGGGCGCTATGAGCCAGGCAGGAAGTCGATACATCAAAACGTTCAGGGCGGAGCCAACGTCATGTCCTTTGAATTTCAAGTGGCTACGACGAAGTATGTGCGCGTGAAAGGCAAACGAAATTTAAATTGGGATGATACACTTTCGCCGCGGCGGCACACGGACGCCGTTGCTCGTAGGGTCAAAGCGTTCATGATGTAGCTTCGCCATCCGGGTCTGCATGTTTTAGAAGTGGAACAAAGTCGATTTGGTCAACTACGTATTTTTAACGAATTTTTGTACGTTTCCTGTTACCACCGGGGGGCGCTATGAGCGACGTACGCAAATAATATGTCGGATCGTTCAGGGTCTCGCCATAGATGTTTGCACCAAGTTTGAAGCGTCTACGATCAAGTATGTGGGCATGAGAGCCGTTCGTATTTACATGGCGAGCACCGAAACAGTCGCCAAACTTCGGGGCACGCCAGAGGCCAAGCCCTTTGAGCTACAGACCTGCGGAGCACAAGATAAGCTCAGCTAGGTCTGACGATGTTCTGGACCCAATTTGGAGCCAATCGGGCGTAACCCCTAGGAGGAGTTCGTTTTGCGTAAACGAAATTTGAACCAAAATGGCCGACTTCCTGTTGGGTTTTGGGCTTCACCATAAGAGGATTTTTTGTTCATCTCGCATTGATAAATATGTCTGCCGACTTTGGTCCTATTTCGTTAACGTCATTTTTTTCCCTATGGGTTTTTGAAAAGTTTGTAGGGGGCGCTATTTTGCCATTTGGCCCCGCCCATTTTTAACGACTTTAAAAAACAAAATTTTTGGGCCGTCCCCATGTGCATGGCAAATATCGTTCGTTTTACGGCATGTTCAGGCCTCCAAAAAGGCGATTTACTATGGGTAAGAATAATAATAATAATAATAATTAAAGCCGCAAGCGGCTATGACGGGCCCTCGCTCCACGCCACTCAGCGTCCCGCTCCCACACCCCCCGGTCCCCGCTACCCCCGGGGCGCTCTTCGAAACCCCCGCGTGCCACCGGAGGCGGGCGGCTGCGTCGAGGGCGGTCCCCTCATCAAACACGTGAAGTTTCGAGCTAATCGGACAATGTCGATGCAAAACACGACATTTCCTGTGTCCACAAGGGGGCGTATTGAGCGAGCTAGCGTACGATCAAATGGAGGCGTAGAGGGCGGGCCCCTGATCATGTACTGAAATTTTGAAGTGACTACGACCAAGTATGTGGGCGTGGAAGGCAAACGTAATAGCATGGCGACTAAACGAGCAGTTGACCAACTTTGTCGCCCCCTAGCAGCCACGCCGTTTCACGTAGAGAAAAGCTTTTAATAGTGTTTGACCAGCTCGGTCTCCTGATGATCTGTAGCGAATATGAAGTCAATCGGGCAAAATCCGTGGGAGGTGGCAGTTCACGATGGAGCGCTATTCCTGTCGCCGCCACAAGGGGGCCATTAGCCGTAGTGTCATAGCGTTCACGAAATACCTTCACCAACTTGTTCGGCATGTTTTAGAAGTGGAATGAAGTTGATGGGGGCAACTATGTATTTTTAATGAATTTTAGCGCACTTCCTGTTACCACCGGGGGGCGCTATGAGTGACGTAGGAAAATAATATGTCGGATCGTTCAGGGTCACGCCCTCATCATGTACAGCAAGTTTGAAGCCGCTGCGATCAAATCTGTGGGCGTGCTAGCATTGCAAACTTCTTAGCTGAATTCGGCAACTTGGCCGTGCCCTAGCAGCCACGCCCTTTTGACCTACACACCTGCGGAGCACAAGCCGTAATCAGCTCAGTCTGGAGATGTTCTGTACCCAATTTGAAGTCAATCGGGCGAGCTCCCTCGGAGGAGTTCGTTTTGCGTCAAAGAAATGCTAACCAAAATGGCCGACTTCCTGTTAGGTTTAGGGCGTGGCTCCAATTCAATTTTTGGTATGTTTGGGTATGATACACGTGTGTGTCGAGTTTCGTATGTGTACGACAAAGTAAGCGAAATTTGTCTATGGAGAATTTCGGAAAAAATTCTAGGGGGCGCTATTGAGGCATTTAGCCACGCCCATGGGAAACGACTCTATCCCCTGAAAGAGCTCGGCATTCTTGACCCGTGGATGAAATTTCGTGAGGACACGACTTCGTTAAAGCCACGAAAAAGGCAAACGTAATTGTACGATAAAAAATCGTCAGTCGCCGCGGCGGCACACGGACGCCGTTCGTCGTATCTTCACAGCGTTCATAATGTAGCTTCAGCAACTGGTTCTGCATGTATTAGAAGTGGAATGAAGTTGATCGGGTGAAGTATGGATTTTTAATGAATTTTTGCGTACTTCCTGTTACCACCGGGGGGCGCTATGAGCCAGGCAGGAAGTCGATACATCAAAACGTTCAGGGAGGAGCCATCGTCATGTCCTTTGAATTTCAAGTGGCTACGACGAAGTATGTGCGCGTGAAAGGCAAACGAAATTTAAATTGGGATGATACACTTTCGCCGCGGCGGCACACGGACGCCGTTGCTCGTAGGGTCAAAGCGTTCATGATGTAGCTTCACCATCCGGGTCTGCATGTACTAGAAGTGTAACGAAGTCGATTTGGTCAACTACGTATTTTTAACGAATTTTTGTACGTTTCCTGTTACCACCGGGGGGCGCTATGAGCGACGTACGCAAATAATATGTCGGATCGTTCAGGGTCTCGCCATAGATTTTTGCACCAAGTTTGAAGCGTCTACGATCAAGTATGTGGGCATGAGAGCCATTCGTATTTACATGGCGAGCACAGAAACAGTCGCCAAACTTCGGGGCAAGCCAGAGGCCAACCCCTTTGAGCTACAGACCTGCGGAGCACAAGATAAGCTCAGCTAGGTCTGACGATGTTCTGAACCCAATTTGGAGCCGATCGGGCGTAACCCCTAGGAGGAGTTCGTTTTGCGTTTACAAACTTTGAAGCAAAATGGCCGACTTCCTGTTGGGTTTCGGGCTTCGCCAGAAGAGGATTTTTTGTTCATCTTGCATTGATAAATATGTGTGCCGACTTTTGTCCGCTTTTATTAACGTCATTTTTTTCCCTATGGGCTTTTGACAAGTTGGTAGGGGGCGCTATTTTGCCATTTGGCCACGCCCACATGCGAGACTACCACTCAACGCTAAGTTGCCACAGGCCCCACGTGCGTGCAAAATTTCGTCCGTTTCTCGGCTTGGGAAAGGGGTCGAAATGGCCTTCGAAGTTAATAATAATAATAATAATAATAATAATAATAATTAAAGCCGCAAGCGGCTATGACGGGCCCTCGCTCCACGCCACTCGGCGTCCCCGCTACCCCCGGGCCGCTCTTCGAAAACCCCCGCGCGCAACCGGACGCGGGCGGCTGCGTCGAGGGCGGTCCCCTCGTCGAACACGTGACGTTTCGAGCAAAACCGACAACGTACGATGGAGTTACGGCAGGTTTACGGTTCGTCCACCAGGGGGCGGTAACGGGATGTGGGCCGTTGTGTTCGGGGTCGTGACCTCATCACACATGTGAAGTTTCGAGCCGATCGGACAATGTCGATGCAAAACGCGACATTTCCTGTGTCCACAAGGGGGCGTCTTGAGCGAGCTAGTGTGCGATCAAATGGAGGCGTAGAGGGCGGGCCCCTGATCATGTACTGAAATTTTGAAGTGACTACGACCAAGTATGTGGGCGTGGAAGGCAAACGTAATAGCATGGCGACTAAACGAGCAGTTGACCAACTTTGTCGCCCCCTAGCAGCCACGCCGTTTGACGTAGAGAAAAGCTTTTAATAGTGTTTGACCAGCTCGGTCTCCTGATGATCTGTAGCGAATATGAAGTCAATCGGGGAAAATCCGTGGGAGGTGGCAGTTCACGGTGGAGCGCTATTCCTGTCGCCGCCACAAGGGGGCCATTAGCCGTAGCGTCATAGCGTTCACGAAATACCTTCACCAACTTGTTCGGCATGTTTTAGAAGTGGAATGAAGTTGATGGGGGCAACTATGTATTTTTAATGAATTTTAGCGCACTTCCTGTTACCACCGGGGGGCGCTATGAGTGACGTAGGAAAATAATATGTCGGATCGTTCAGGGTCACGCCATCATCATGTGCAACAAGTTTGAAGCTGCTGCGATCAAGTCTGTGGGCGTGATAGCATTTAAACCTTTTTAGCTGAATTCGGGAACTTGGCCGTGCGCTAGCAGCCACGCCCTTTGACCTACACACCTGCGGAGCACAAGCCGTAATCAGCTCAGTCTGGAGATGTTCCGTGCCCAATTTGAAGTGAATCGGGCGAACTCCCTCGGAGGAGTTCGTTTTGCGTCAAAGAAATGCTAACCAAAATGGCCGACTTCCTGTTGGGTTTAGGGCGTGGCTCCAATTCAATTTTTGGTATGTTTGGGTATGATACAGGTGTGTGTCGAGTTTCGTATGTGTACGACAAAGTAAGCGAAATTTGTCTATGGAGAATTTCGGAAAAACTTCTAGGGGGCGCTATTGAGGCATTTAGCCACGCCCATGGGAAACGACTCTATCCGCTGAAAGAGCTCGCCATTCTTGACCCGTGGATGAAATTTCGTGAGGACACGACTTCGTTAAAGCCACGAAAAAGGCAAACGTAATTGTACGATAAAAAATCGTCAGTCGCCGCGGCGGCACACGGACGCCGTTCGTCGTATCTTCACAGCGTTCATAATGTAGCTTCAGCAACTGGTTCTGCATGTATTAGAAGTGGAATGAAGTTGATCGGGTGAAGTATGGATTTTTAATGAATTCTTGCGTACTTCCTGTTACCACCGGGGGGCGCTATGAGCCAGGCAGGAAGTCGATACATCAAAACGTTCAGGGAGGAGCCAACATCATGTCCTTTGAATTTCAAGTGGCTACGACGAAGTATGTGCGCGTGAAAGGCAAACGAAATTTAAATTGGGATGATACACTTTCGCCGCGGCGGCACACGGACGCCGTTGCTCGTAGGGTCAAAGCGTTCATGATGTAGCTTAACCATCCGGGTCTGCATGTACTAGAAGTGTAACGAAGTCGATTTGGTCAACTACGTATTTTTAACGAATTTTTGTACGTTTCCTGTTACCACCGGGGGGCGCTATGAGCGACGTACGCAAATAATATGTCGGATCGTTCAGGGTCTCTCCATAGATTTTTGCACCAAGTTTGAAGCGTCTACGATCAAGTATGAGGGCATGAGAGCCGTTCGTATTTACATGGCGAGCACCGAAACAGTCGCCAAACTTCGGGGCACGCCAGAGGCCAAGCGCTTTGAGCTACAGACCTGCGGAGCACAAGATAAGCTCAGCTAGGTCTGGCGATGTTCTGGACCCAATTTGGAGCCGATCGGGCGTAACCCCTCGGAGGAGTTCGTTTTGCGTTTACAAACTTTGAAGCAAAATGGCCGACTTCCTGTTGGGTTTTGGGCTTCGCTATAAGGCAATTTTTTGTTCATCTTCCATTGATAAATAAGTGTGGTGATTTTGGTCCGCTTTCATTAACGTCATTTTTTTCCCTATGGGTTTTTGGCAAAATTGTAGGGGGCGCTATTTAGCCATTTGGCCCCGCCCAAATACGACGCTGGCAAATTATCAAATTTTTCGCGAAGCCCCACGAGGCTACAAAGTTTGGTGAGTTTTCGCGCATGTTAAGGGGGTCAAATTGGCGATTATATGTTCGGGAGAATAATAATAATAATTAAAGCCGCAAGCGGCTATGACGGGCCCTCGCTCCACGCCACTCGGCGTCCCCGCTACCCCCGGGCCGCTCTTCGAAAACCCCCGCGCGCTACCGGACGTGGGCGGCTGCGTCGAGGGCGGTCCCCTCGTCGAACACGTGACGTTTCGAGCAAATCGGACAACGTACGATGGAGTTACGGCAGGTTTACGGTTCGTCCACCAGGGGGCGGTAACGGGAGGTGGGCCGTTGCGTACGGGGTCGTGACCTCATCACACATGTAAAGTTTCGAGCCGATCGGACAATGTCGATGCAAAACGCGACATTTCCTGTGTCCACAAGGGGGCGTCTTGAGCGAGCTAGCGTACGATCAAATGGAGGCGTAGAGGGCGGGCCCCTAATCATGTACTGAAATTTTGAAGTGACTACGACCAAGTATGTGGGCGTGGAAGGCAAACGTAATAGCATGGCGACTAAACGAGCAGTTGACCAACTTTGTCGCCCCCTAGCAGCCACGCCGTTTCACGTAGAGAAAAGCTTTTAATAGTGTTTGACCAGCTCGGTCTCCTGATGATCTGTAGCGAATATGAAGTCAATCGGGCAAAATCCGTGGGAGGTGGCAGTTCACGATGGAGCGCTATTCCTGTCGCCGCCACAAGGGGGCCATTAGCCGTAGCGTCATAGCGTTCACGAAATACCTTCACCAACTTGTTCGGCATGTTTTAGAAGTGGAATGAAGTTGATGGGGTCAACTATGTATTTTTAATGAATTTTAGCGCACTTCCTGTTACCACCGGGGGGCGCTATGAGTGACGTAGGAAAATAATATGTCGGATCGTTCAGGGTCACGCCCTCATCATGTGCACCAAGTTTGAAGCTGCTGCGATCAAATCTGTGGGCGTGCTAGCATTTAAACCTTTTTAGCTGAATTCGGGAACTTGGCCGTGCCCTAGCAGCCACGCCCTTTGACCTACACACCTGCGGAGCACAAGCCGCAATCAGCTCAGTCTGGAGATGTTCCGTGCCCAATTTGAAGTCAATCGGGCGAACTCCCTCGGAGGAGTTCGTTTTGCGTCAAAGAAATGCTAACCAAAATGGCCGACTTCCTGTTAGGTTTAGGGCGTGGCTCCAATTCAATTTTTTGTATGTTTGGGTATGATACACGTGTGTGTCGAGTTTCGTATGTGTACGACAAAGTAAGCGAAATTTGTCTATGGAGAATTTCAGAAAAACTTCAAGGGGGCGCTATTGAGGCATTTAGCCACGCCCATGGGAAACGACTCTATCCGCTGAAAGAGCTCGCCATTCTTGACCTGTGTATGAAATTTCGTGAGGACACGACTTCGTTAAAGCCACGAAAAAGGCAAACGTAATTGTACGATAAAAAATCGCCAGTCGCCGCGGCGGCACACGGACGCCGTTCGTCGTATCTTCACAGCGTTCATAATGTAGCTTCAGCAACTGGTTCTGCATGTATTAGAAGTGGAATGAAGTTGATCGGGTGAAGTATGGATTTTTAACGAATTTTTGCGTACTTCCTGTTACCACCGGGGGGCGCTATGAGCCAGGCAGGAAGTCGATATATCAAAACGTTCAGGGCGGAGCCAACGTCATGTCCTTTGAATTTCAACTGGCTACGACGAAGTATGTGCGCGTAATTGGGAAACGTAATTTTACGACAAAAAATCGGCAGTCGCCGCGGCGGCACACGGACGCCGTTGCTCGTAGGGTCAAAGCGTTCATGATGTAGCTTCACCATCCGGGTCTGCATGTACTAGAAGTGTAACGAAGTCGATTTGGTCAACTACGTATTTTTTACGAATTTTTGTACGTTTCCTGTTACCACCGGGGGGCGCTATGAGCGACGTCGGCAAATAATATGTCGGATCGTTCAGGGTCTCGCCATAGATTTTTGCACCAAGTTTGAAGTGTCTACGATCAAGTATGTGGGCATGAGAGCCGTTCGTATTTTCATGGCGAGCAACGAAACAGTCGCCAAACTTCGGGGCACGCCAGAGGCCAAGCGCTTTGAGCTACAGACCTGCGGAGCACAAGATAAGCTCAGCTAGGTCTGACGATGTTCTCTACCCAATTTGGAGCCGATCGGGCGTAACCCCTCGGAGGAGTTCGTTTTGCGTAAACCAACTTTGAAGCAAAATGGCCGACTTCCTGTTGGTTGTCGGGTATGTCCGTAATGAGATTTTTTGAAGATCTTTGGTTGATGAATATGTTTACCAAGTTTCGGACAAATCGGTGTCGCAGACTGCCATTTCCTATGCGCGGTCTAGGGGGCGCTGTGGTGCCATTTGGCCACGCCCACATGCGAGACCACCATAGAATCGCAATTTTTGGGCTTCCCCCCCTGCGTGTTAAATTTCATCCGTTTCTCGGCTTGGGAAAGGGGTCGAAATCTGGTTCGAACTCGCGGAATAATAATAATAATAATAATAATAATAATAATAATAATAAACATTTGCATTTCAAGGTAGCGTTTTTTCCAACCAGGTCACTTGAGTACTTGATTACTTGATTACTTGCTTGATTACTTGTTGCTTGTCGGTGATCGGTGTGGATGTCGAATAACAATAGGGACCTCCCTGGGTCGTTGACACAGGCTCGGGCCCTAATAAACATTACAATATCTGGGGTTTTTGCTGCCAGGTCTATGCAGTACTTGGTTACTTGCTTGCTTACTTGTTGTTACTCGTCGGCTGGCACGTCGATTAATGTGGATGTCGAATAACAATAGGGACCTCCCTGGGTCGTTGACACAGGCTCGGGCCCTAATAAACATTTGCATTTCAAGATAGCGTTTTTTCCCTGCCAGGTCACTTGAGTACTTGATTACTTGCTTGGTTACTTGTTGCTTGTCGGTGATCGGTGTGGATGTCGAATTACAATAGGGACCTCCCTGGGTCGTTGACACAGGCTCGGGCCCTAATAAAAAACATTACAATATCTGGGGTTTTTGCTGCCAGGTCTATGCAGTACTTGGTTACTTGCTTGCTTACTTGTTGTTACTCGTCGACTTGCACGTCGATTTATGTGGATGTCGAATTACAATAGGGACCTCCCTGGGTCGTTGACACAGGCTCGGGCCCTAATTAAAGCCGCAAGCGGCTATGACGGGCCCTCGCTCCACGCCACTCGGCGTCCCCGCTACCCCCGGGCCGCTCTTCGAAAACCCCCGCGCGCAACCGGACGTGGGCGGCCGCGTCGAGGGCGGTCCCCTCGTCGAACACGTGACGTTTCGAGCAAATCGGACAACGTACGATGGAGTTACGGCAGGTTTACGGTTCGTCCACCAGGGGGCGGTAACGGGATGTGGGCCGTTGCGTACGGGGTCGTGACCTCATCACACATGTGAAGTTTCGAGCCGATCGGACAATGTCGATGCAAAACGCGACATTTCCTGTGTCCACAAGGGGGCGTATTGAGCGAGCTAGCGTACGATCAAACGGAGGCGTAGAGGGCCGGCCCCTGATCATGTACTGAAATTTTGAAGTGACTACGACCAAGTATGTGGGCGTGGAAGGCAAACGTAATAGCATGGCGACTAAACGAGCAGTTGACCAACTTTGTCGCCCCCTAGCAGCCACGCCGTTTGACGTAGAGAAAAGCTTTTAATAGTGTTTGACCAGCTCGGTCTCCTGATGATCTGTAGCGAATATGAAGTCAATCGGGCAAAATCCGTGGGAGGTGGCAGGTCACGATGGAGCGCTATTCCTGTCGCCGCCACAAGGGGGCCATTAGCCGTAGCGTCATAGCGTTCACGAAATACCTTCACCAACTTGTTCGGCATGTTTTAGAAGTGGAATGAAGTTGATGGGGGCAACTATGTATTTTTAATGAATTTTAGCGCACTTCCTGTTACCACCGGGGGGCGCTATGAGTGACGTAGGAAAATAATATGTCGGATCGTTCAGGGTCACGCCATCATCATGTGCACCAAGTTTGAAGCTGCTGCGATCAAATCTGTGGGCGTGATAGCATTTAAACCTTTTTAGCTGAATTCGGGAAATTGGCCGTGCCCTAGCAGCCACGCCCTTTGACCTACACACCTGCGGAGCACAAGCCGTAATCAGCTCAGTCTGGAGATGTTCCGTGCCCAATTTGAAGTCAATCGGGCGAACTCCCTCGGAGGAGTTCGTTTTGCGTCAAAGAAATGCTAACCAAAATGGCCGACTTCCTGTTGGGTTTAGGGCGTGGCTCCAATTCAATTTTTTGTATGTTTGGTTATGATACACGTGTGTATCGAGTTTCGTATGTGTACGGCAAAGTAAGCGAAATTTGTCTATGGAGAATTTCGGAAAAACTTCAAGGGGGCGCTATTGAGGCATTTAGCCACGCCCATGGGAAACGACTCTATCCGCTGAAAGAGCTCGCCATTCTTGACCTGTGTATGAAATTTCGTGAGGACACGACTTCGTTAAAGCCACGAAAAAGGCAAACGTAATTGTACGATAAAAAATCGTCAGTCGCCGCGGCGGCACACGGACGCCGTTCGTCGTATCTTCACAGCGTTCATAATGTAGCTTCAGCAACTGGTTCTGCATGTATTAGAAGTGGAATGAAGTCGATCGGGTGAAGTATGGATTTTTAACGAATTTTTGCGTACTTCCTGTTACCACCGGGGGGCGCTATGAGCCAGGCAGGAAGTCGATACATCAAAACGTTCAGGGCGGAGCCAACGTCATGTCCTTTGAATTTCAAGTGGCTACGACGAAGTATGTGCGCGTAATTGGGAAACGTAATTTTACGACAAAAAATCGTCAGTCGCCGCGGCGGCACACGGACGCCGTTGCTCGTAGGGTCAAAGTGTTCATGATGTAGCTTCACCATCCGGGTCTGCATGTACTAGAAGTGTAACGAAGTCGATTTGGTCAACTACGTATTTTTAACGAATTTTTGTACGTTTCCTGTTACCACCGGGGGGCGCTATGAGCGACGTACGCAAATAATATGTCGGATCGTTCAGGGTCTCTCCATAGATTTTTGCACCAAGTTTGAAGCGTCTACGATCAAGTATGAGGGCATGAGAGCCGTTCGTATTTACATGGCGAGCACCGAAACAGTCGCCAAACTTCGGGGCACGCCAGAGGCCAAGCGCTTTGAGCTACAGACCTGCGGAGCACAAGATAAGCTCAGCTAGGTCTGGCGATGTTCTGGACCCAATTTGGAGCCGATCGGGCGTAACCCCTCGGAGGAGTTCGTTTTGCGTAAACCAACTTTGAACCAAAATGGCCGACTTCCTGTTGGGTTTCGGGCTTCGCCATAAGAGGATTTTGTGTTCATCTCACATTGATAAATATGTGTGGCAACTTTCGTCCGCTTTCGTTAACGTCATTTTTTTCCCTATGGGTTTTTGAAAAGTTTGTAGGGGGCGCTATTTTGCCATTTGGCCACGCCCACATGCGAGACCACCACTCAACGCTAAGTTGCCACAGGTCCCACGTGTGTCTAAAATTTGGTGAGTTTTCGTGCATGGGAAAGGGGTCGAAATGGCGTTCGAAGTGGGAGAATAATAATAATAATTAAAGCCGCAAGCGGCTATGACGGGCCCTCGCTCCACGCCACTCGGGGTCCCCGCTACCCCCGGGCCGCTCTTCGAAACCCCCGCGCGCGACCGGACGTGGGCGGCCGCGTCGAGGGCGGTCCCCTCGTCGAACACGTGAAGTTTCGAGCAAATCGGACGACGTACGATGGAGTTACGGCAGGTTTACGGTTCGTCCACCAGGGGGCGGTAACGGGATGTGGGCCGTTGCGTTCGGGGTCGTGACCTCATCACACATGTGAAGTTTCGAGCCGATCGGACAATGTCGATGCAAAACGCGACATTTCCTGTGTCCACAAGGGGGCGTCTTGAGCGAGCTAGCGTACGATCAAATGGAGGCGTAGAGGGCCGGCCTCTGATCATGTACTGAAATTTTGAAGTGACTACGACCAGGTATGTGGGCGTGGAAGGCAAACGTAATAGCATGGCGACTAAACGAGCAGTTGACCAACTTTGTCGCCCCCTAGCGGCCACGCCGTTTCACGTAGAGAAAAGCTTTTAATAGTGTTTGACCAGCTCGGTCTCCTGATGACTTGTAGCGAATATGAAGTCAATCGGGCAAAATCCGTGGGAGGTGGCAGTTCACGATGGAGCGCTATTCCTGTCGCCGCCACAAGGGGGCCATTAGCCGTAGCGTCATAGCGTTCACGAAATACCTTCACCAACTTGTTCGGCATGTTTTAGAAGTGGAATGAAGTTGATGGGGGCAACTATGTATTTTTTAATGAATTTTAGCGCACTTCCTGTTACCACCGGGGGGCGCAATGAGTGACGTAGGAAAATAATATGTCGGATCGTTCAGGGTCACGCCCTCATCATGTGCACCAAGTTTGAAGCTGCTGCGATCAAATCTGTGGGTGTGATAGCATTGCAAACTTCTTAGCTGAATTCGGCAACTTGGCCGTGCCCTAGCAGCCACGCCCTTTTGACCTACACACCTGCGGAGCACAAGCCGTAATCAGCTTGGTCTGGAGATGTTCCGTACCCAATTTGAAGTCAATCGGGCGAACTCCCTCGGAGGAGTTCGTTTTGCGTCAAAGAAATGCTAACCAAAATGGCCGACTTCCTGTTAGGTTTAGGGCGTGGCTCCAATTCAATTTTTTGTATGTTTGGGTATGATACACGTGTGTGTCGAGTTTCGTATGTGTACGACAAAGTAAGCGAAATTTGTCTATGGAGAAATTCGGAAAAACTTCTAGGGGGCGCTATTGAGGCATTTAGCCACGCCCATGGGAAACGACTCTATACCCTGAAAGAGCTCGCCATTCTTGACCCGTGTATGAAATTTCGTGAGGACACGACTTCGTTAAAGCCACGAAAAAGGCAAACGTAATTGTACGATAAAAAATCGTCAGTCGCCGCGGCGGCACACGGACGCCGTTCGTCGTATCTTCACAGCGTTCATAATGTAGCTTCAGCAACTGGTTCTGCATGTATTAGAAGTGGAATGAAGTTG
This sequence comes from Trachurus japonicus, assembly GCF_045865225.1. NCBI lineage: Eukaryota > Metazoa > Chordata > Actinopteri > Carangiformes > Carangidae > Trachurus > Trachurus japonicus. The sequence continues at coordinate 33,780 of NW_028220259.1, read as the reverse complement.
ATCGGGTGAAGTATGGATTTTTAATGAATTTTTGCGTACTTCCTGTTACCACCGGGGGGCGCTATGAGCCAGGCAGGAAGTCGATACATCAAAACGTTCAGGGAGGAGCCAACGTCATGTCCTTTGAATTTCAAGTGGCTACGACGAAGTATGTGCGCGTGAAAGGCAAACGAAATTTAAATTGGGATGATACACTTTCGCCGCGGCGGCACACGGACGCCGTTGCTCGTAGGGTCAAAGCGTTCATGATGTAGCTTCACCATCCGGGTCTGCATGTACTAGAAGTGTAACGAAGTCGATTTGGTCAACTACGTATTTTTAACGAATTTTTGTACGTTTCCTGTTACCACCGGGGGGCGCTATGAGCGACGTACGCAAATAATATGTCGGATCGTTCAGGGTCTCTCCATAGATTTCTGCACCAAGTTTGAAGCGTCTACGATCAAGTATGAGGGCATGAGAGCCGTTCGTATTTACATGGCGAGCACCGAAACAGTCGCCAAACTTCGGGGCACGCCAGAGGCCAAGCGCTTTGAGCTACAGACCTGCGGAGCACAAGATAAGCTCAGCTAGGTCTGGCGATGTTCTGGACTCAATTTGGAGCCGATCGGGCGTAACCCCTCGGAGGAGTTCGTTTTGCGTTTACAAACTTTGAAGCAAAATGGCCGACTTCCTGTTGGGTTTCGGGCTTCGCCAGAAAAGGATTTTTTGTTCATCTTGCATTGATAAATATGTGTGCCGACTTTTGTCCGCTTTTATTAACGTCATTTTTTTCCCTATGGGTTTTTGACAAGTTTGTAGGGGGCGCTATTTTGCCATTTGGCCACGCCCACATGCGAGACCACCACTCAACGCTAAGTTGCCACAGGCCCCACGTGCGTGCAAACTTTCGTCCGTTTCTCGGCTTGGGAAAGGGGTCGAAATGGCCTTCGAAAAAAATAATAATAATAATAATAATAATTAAAGCCGCAAGCGGCTATGACGGGCCCTCGCTCCACGCCACTCGGCGTCCCCGCTACCCCCGGGCCACTCTTCGAAAACCCCCGCGCGCAACCGGACGCGGGCGGCTGCGTCGAGGGCGGTCCCCTCGTCGAACACGTGACGTTTCGAGCAAAACGGACAACGTACGATGGAGTTACGGCAGGTTTACGGTTCGTCCACCAGGGGGCGGTAACGGGATGTGGGCCGTTGCGTACGGGGTCGTGACCTCATCACACATGTGAAGTTTCGAGCCGATCGGACAATGTCGATGCAAAACAAGACATTTCCTGTGTCCACAAGGGGGCGTATTGAGCGAGCTAGCGTACGATCAAATGGAGGCGTAGAGGGCGGGCCCCTGATCATGTACTGAAATTTTGAAGTGACTACGACCAAGTATGTGGGCGTGGAAGGCAAACGTAATAGCATGGCGACTAAACGAGCAGTTGGCCAACTTTGTCGCCCCCTAGCGGCCACGCCGTTTCACGTAGAGAAAAGCTTTTAATAGTGTTTGACCAGCTCGGTCTCCTGATGATCTGTAGCGAATATGAAGTCAATCGGGCAAAATCCGTGGGAGGTGGCAGTTCACGATGGAGCGCTATTCCTGTCGCCGCCACAAGGGGGCCATTAGCCGTAGCGTCATAGCGTTCACGAAATACCTTCACCAACTTGTTCGGCATGTTTTAGAAGTGGAATGAAGTTCATGGGGGCAACTATGTATTTTTAATGAATTTTAGCGCACTTCCTGTTACCACCGGGGGGCGCTATGAGTGACGTAGGAAAATAATATGTCGGATCGTTCAGGGTCACGCCATCATCATGTGCACCAAGTTTGAAGCCGCTGCGATCAAATCTGTGGGCGCGATAGCATTTAAACCTTTTTAGCTGAATTCGGGAACTTGGCCGTGCCCTAGCAGCCACGCCCTTTGACCTACACACCTGCGGAGCACAAGCCGTAATCAGCTCAGTCTGGAGATGTTCCGTGCCCAATTTGAAGTCAATCGGGCGAACTCCCTCGGAGGAGTTCGTTTTGCGTCAAAGAAATGCTAACCAAAATGGCCGACTTCCTGTTGGGTTTAGGGCGTGGCTCCAATTCAATTTTTGGTATGTTTGGGTATGATACACGTGTGTGTCGAGTTTCGTATGTGTACGACAAAGTAAGCGAAATTTGTCTATGGAGAATTTCGGAAAAACTTCAAGGGGGCGCTATTGAGGCATTTAGCCACGCCCATGGGAAACGACTCTATCCGCTGAAAGAGCTCGCCATTCTTGACCTGTGTATGAAATTTCGTGAGGACACGACTTCGTTAAAGCCACGAAAAAGGCAAACGTAATTGTACGATAAAAAATCGTCAGTCGCCGCGGCGGCACACGGACGCCGTTCGTCGTATCTTCACAGCGTTCATAATGTAGCTTCAGCAACTGGTTCTGCATGTATTAGAAGTGGAATGAAGTCGATCGGGTGAAGTATGGATTTTTAACGAATTTTTGCGTACTTCCTGTTACCACCGGGGGGCGCTATGAGCCAGGCAGGAAGTCGATACATCAAAACGTTCAGGGCGGAGCCAACGTCATGTCCTTTGAATTTCAAGTGGCTACGACGAAGTATGTGCGCGTAATTGGGAAACGTAATTTTACGACAAAAAATCGTCAGTCGCCGCGGCGGCACACGGACGCCGTTGCTCGTAGGGTCAAAGTGTTCATGATGTAGCTTCACCATCCGGGTCTGCATGTACTAGAAGTGTAACGAAGTCGATTTGGTCAACTACGTATTTTTAACGAATTTTTGTACATTTCCTGTTACCACCGGGGGGCGCTATGAGCGACGTACGCAAATAATATGTCGGATCGTTCAGGGTCTCTCCATAGATTTTTGCACCAAGTTTGAAGCGTCTACGATCAAGTATGAGGGCATGAGAGCCATTCGTATTTACATGGCGAGCACCGAAACAGTCGCCAAACTTCGGGGCACGCCAGAGGCCAAGCGCTTTGAGCTACAGACCTGCGGAGCACAAGATAAGCTCAGCTAGGTCTGGCGATGTTCTGGACCCAATTTGGAGCCGATCGGGCGTAACCCCTCGGAGGAGTTCGTTTTGCGTAAACCAACTTTGAAGCAAAATGGCCGACTTCCTGTTGGTTTTAGGGTATGTCATTTTATGAAATTTTTTGAAGATCTCGGGTTGATGAATATGTTTACCAAGTTTCGGACAAATCGGTGTCGCAGACCCTCATTCCCTATGCGCGGTCTAGGGGGCGCTGTGGTGCCATTTGGCCACGCCCACATGCGAGACCACCACAGTACGCCGAGTTGCCACAGTCCCCACGTGCGTGTAAATTTTCCTCCGTTTCCCGGCTTGGGAAAGGGGTCGAAATCGCGTTCAAAGCGGCGGAAAAAGAATAATAATAATAATTAAAGCCGCAAGCGGCTATGACGGGCCCTCGCTCCACGCCACTCGGCGTCCCCGCTGCCCCCGGGCCGCTCTTCGAAAACCCCCGCGCGCAACCGGACGTGGGCGGCCGCGTCGAGGGCGGTCCCCTCGTCGAACACGTGACGTTTCGAGCAAAACGGACAACGTACGATGGAGTTACGGCAGGTTTACGGTTCGTCCACCAGGGGGCGGTAACGGGATGTGGGCCGTTGCGTACGGGGTCGTGACCTCATCACACATGTGAAGTTTCGAGCCGATCGGACAATGTCGATGCAAAACGCGACATTTCCTGTGTCCACAAGGGGGCGTATTGAGCGAGCTAGCGTACGATCAAATGGAGGCGTAGAGGGCCGGTCCCTGATCATGTACTGAAATTTTGAAGTGACTACGACCAAGTATGTGGGCGTGGAAGGCAAACGTAATAGCATGGCGACTAAACGAGCAGTTGACCAACTTTGTCGCCCCCTAGCGGCCACGCCGTTTCACGTAGAGAAAAGCTTTTAATAGTGTTTGACCAGCTCGGTCTCCTGATGATCTGTAGCGAATATGAAGTCAATCGGGCAAAAGCCGTGGGAGGTGGCAGTTCACGATGGAGCGCTATTCCTGTCGCCGCCACAAGGGGGCCATTAGCCGTAGCGTCATAGCGTTCACGAAATACCTTCACCAACTTGTTCGGCATGTTTTAGAAGTGGAATGAAGTTGATGGGGGCAACTATGTATTTTTAATGAATTTTAGCGCACTTCCTGTTACCACCGGGGGGCGCTATGAGTGACTTAGGAAAATAATATGTCGGATCGTTCAGGGTCACGCCATCATCATGTGCACCAAGTTTGAAGCTGCTGCGATCAAATCTGTGGGCGTGATAGCATTTAAACCTTTTTAGCTGAATTCGGGGACTTGGCCGTGCCCTAGTAGCCACGCCCTTTGACCTACACACCTGCGGAGCACAAGCCGTAATCAGCTCAGTCTGGAGATGTTCCGTGCCCAATTTGAAGTCAATCGGGCGAACTCCCTCGGAGGAGTTCGTTTTGCGTCAAAGAAATGCTAACCAAAATGGCCGACTTCCTGTTGGGTTTAGGGCGTGGCTCCAATTCAATTTTTGGTATGTTTGGGTATGATACACGTGTGTGTCGAGTTTCGTATGTGTACGACAAAGTAAGCGAAATTTGTCTATGGAGAATTTCGGAAAAACTTCAAGGGGGCGCTATTGAGGCATTTAGCCACGCCCATGGGAAACGACTCTATCCGCTGAAAGAGCTCGCCATTCTTGACCTGTGGATGAAATTTCGTGAGGACACGACTTCGTTAAAGCCACGAAAAAGGCAAACGTAATTGTACGATAAAAAATCGTCAGTCGCCGCGGCGGCACACGGACGCCGTTCGTCGTATCTTCACAGCGTTCATAATGTAGCTTCAGCAACTGCTTCTGCATGTATTAGAAGTGGAATGAAGTTGATCGGGCGAAGTATGGATTTTTTATGAATTTTTGCGTACTTCCTGTTACCACCGGGGGGCGCTATGAGCCAGGCAGGAAGTCGATACATCAAAACGTTCAGGGAGGAGCCATCGTCATGTCCTTTGAATTTCAAGTGGCTACGACGAAGTATGTGCGCGTGAAAGGCAAACGTAATTTAAATTGGGATGATACACATTCGCCGCGGCGGCACACGGACGCCGTTGCTCGTAGGGTCAAAGCGTTCATGATGTAGCTTCACCATCCGGGTCTGCATGTACTAGAAGTGTAACGAAGTCGATTTGGTCAACTACGTATTTTTAACGAATTTTTGTACGTTTCGTGTTACCACCGGGGGGCGCTATGAGCGACGTCGGCAAATAATATGTCGGATCGTTCAGGGTCTCGCCATAGATTTTTGCACCAAGTTTGAAGCGTCTACGATCAAGTATGTGGGCATGAGAGCCGTTCGTATTTACATGGCGAGCACCGAAACAGTCGCCAAACTTCGGGGCACGCCAGAGGCCAAGCGCTTTGAGCTACAGACCTACGGAGCACAAGATAAGCTCAGCTAGGTCAGACGATGTTGTCTACCCAATTTGGAGCCGATCGGGCGTAACCCCTAGGAGGAGTTCGTTTCGCGTAAACCAACTTTGAAGCAAAATGGCCGACTTCCTGTTGGTTTTAGGGTATGTCAGTATAGCAAATTTTTTGAAGATCTCGGGTTGATGAATAAGTTTACCAAGTTTCGGACAAATCGGTGACGCAGACCCTCATTCCCTATGCGCGGTCTAGGGGGCGCTGTGGCGCCAATAGGCCACGCCCACATGCGAAACCACCACTGAACGCTAAGTTGCCACAGGCCCCACGTGCGTCTAAAATGTCGGCCGTTTCTCGGCTTGGGAAAGGGGTCGAAATAGCGTTCGAAGTGGGAGAACGGGAATAATAATAATAATAATAAGAATAAACATTTGCATTTCGGGGAATTTTGCGCCAGGTCAGTGGAGTACTTGATTACTTGCTTGCTTACTTGTTGTTACTCGTCGGCTTGCACGTTGACTAATGTGCATGTCGAATAACAATAGGGACCTCCCTGGGTCGTTGACACAGGCTCGGGCCCTAATAATAATAATAAACATTACAATATCTGGGGTTTTTGCTGCCAGGTCTATGCAGTACTTGAGTACTTGCTTGCTTACTTGTTGTTACTCGTCGGCTGGCACGTCGACTAATGTGCATGTCGAATAACAATAGGGACCTCCCTGGGTCGTTGACACAGGCTCGGGCCCTAATAATAATAATAATAAACATTTGCATTTCGGGGAATTTTGCGCCAGGTCAGTGGAGTACTTGATTACTTGGTTGGTTACTTGTTGTTACTCGTCGGCTGGCACGTTGACTAATGTGCATGTCGAATAACAATAGGGACCTCCCTGGGTCGTTGACACAGGCTCGGGCCCTAATAAACATTACAATATCTGGGGTTTTTGCTGCCAGGTCTATGCAGTACTTGAGTACTTGCTTGCTTACTTGTTGTTACTCGTCGGCTGGCACGTCGACTAATGTGCATGTCGAATAACAATAGGGACCTCCCTGGGTCGTTGACACAGGCTCGGGCCCTAATAAACACTTGCATTTCAAGGTAGCGTTTTTTCCTGCCAGGTCACTTGAGTACTTGATTACTTGCTTGGTTACTTGTTGCTTGTCGGTGATCGGTGTGGATGTCGAATTACAATAGGGACCTCCCTGGGTCGTTGACACAGGCTCGGGCCCTAATAATAATAATAAACATTTGCATTTCAAGGTAGCGTTTTTTCCTGCCAGGTCACTTGAGTACTTGATTACTTGCTTGGTTACTTGTTGCTTGTCGGTGATCGGTGTGGATGTCGAATTTCAATAGGGACCTCCCTGGGTCGTTGACACAGGCTCGGGCCCTAATTATTGGCATCTGTAAATGCAATTGTAGGGTGTGAGAATTGTGTACCTAGAAATAACTAAGTTTGGGCTTCTTCTAGAGGGGAAAGTTGCTGAAGTTAATGTGCTATAACATTGAACCATCTTGTTTATTTTCTTTTTCATGCATGATAGCAGCTAGTTAGCAGACAGGGATCCCGCACAGCCTGCCTCTTTTACTGTAGCTGCTAATGTGTTAAATGGAAACACAATGTGTTGTTACGTAGCTAGCTAATGTCAGTACATAGAACTAAATTCAAAATGGGTCATTCATTTGATGATCTGTGGATTGCATCGTTTTCACCTTTTTCACCAATGATGGAGAATGTCTCTATGCCTAAAAATTTCGGCGCGCGCTCTGCGCGCGCATATATTGCATCCCAGATAGCACACATACGTCGTGCCGACGTATTCCCGACGCATCAAGTTCCGTCGCCAAGACGTCGCATGGAGAGCGTTTGCTAATTGGCAAGATATCGCCGAGACGTCGGCCTTTGATCGAGCTCGACCACCGGCCGACGTCTCGGCGATCAATAAAAGCAGGAGCGGGAGCGCCAGGCGCTCCATATATTTAGCCTATAAATAATTCATACGACCTTTATTCATTTAGGTCGGGCCTTTTGAACTAGGTAGCCTACAATATTCTACAATCCTACGTAATAAATAAATAAATTATAATCCCTGTGTGCTGCATGTACAATTAAGAGGCAAAAGTCAAGTTTAAAAAAACTTTATTCATGCTTCACTCAGGTTAGGCTACAAAACAGCATAAATTCAATCAATAAAACCGTCATTAATAGATTATAACTTGTGAGTCCTCTTCATCAGCATCTCACTCCTCGAAGGCTCCGCTGGCCCCTGACGAATCAAATGGCATTAGGCCCCCCCCTCCTCATTTCATCTGCAGAGGCTGAGAACTGCGGTGAGGAAGAAAAAGAGGAGAAAGATGAGGAAGAGATGTCAGGGCCAGAACAGCAGAGTCACGGAGTGTCTACACGTACAAAGTGTGTGTGTGTGTGTTAACGATTAGAAATGACTGAAGAGGGACAGGTTTTATGGATATGACGTGCTCAAATAAACCAATAACAAAGTCATTCAAAAAACACACTTTTGCGTGTCTGATTAGGCAAGCACAATGATCTACTATGAGTAATATGCTAAATGACAACAGCGCAAACCGCAGTATTTAAATGAGGGTTTTGCGCGTAACCGTTTCCGCCATGGAGAGTGTGGACAGAGAGAGCTGGAACGCAGAATAAAAATTTGATCCGACGCATTAATAGAGAGAGGGACAAATAAACATATTGTGGAGCTGCAGCATAAGAAACGTAGTTTATAATAAAACCTCAGCTGCTCTGATCAGTGTTGAGCAGCAGCTGCAGGTAACTGGGAGACCTGCTGTCATTCATTGAGCTGGAGCTGCGCGCTATGGCACAGAGCTCAGGTGTGGGACACTCAGGCCACTCGGATCTAAACGCGCTGACCAGAGGGATCAGATGGAATGAAAGCGGTGACGTCTCTCAGCCCCGGTCCCAGAGCTCAGCAGCCAGGTACTGGAGAGGGAGGAGAGGAGAGGAGAGGAGAGGAGAGGAGAGGAGCGCACTGGACGAGAGAGATGCGGCGTGCGTAACGGCGCTTAAATTACTTTGATCGCATGATCAACAAAGCTATTTAACCATCTGAACACAACTACTGGGCTCATCATTCATCACATGTAACAGCTTGGCCTGATGGTTTTATATCGCAAAGCAGCAGAGGACAACGATATCGCTGCTTTCCTGTGCGCACTGCGCAGCTCTCAATTTAAAGGGCAAGACGGCGTGGTTTGGCCTTTAACTCGTTAATCATTCCATTAGTCCAGTTTCTCCGCGAGCCGGTGCAGGTGTCGCAACGCATCACCTGACGGCGATTTTTACAAATGTATTGACTGATCGATAACATGTTAGAAGCTATAGACTATAACAAAAACAAAAAATGCATCACATTTTTGGGTATGCCAGCTTCCTCTGTGGGTGGCACTGGCACACCCGTGGCTACGCCATCTCAGCTGCCTACAGCTGTTGCTGTTACTGTTTTTAACAAAGACGAAAACAGCGCTTGATTACTGAAAGGCAAAGCCCGTGTGACCACATCAAGGTGGTTGTGTCCACACACCCGTACTGGTTTATGTGACTTAAGGTGACATGTCGGCGCAGGAGGGAGTGGGAACGTGGATGCGAGCCAGTCTCCTTCAACCATGCACGGAAAAGGAGAATGATAGGAAAGGTTTTTCTAATTTATTGAGAAACGATGCCCAGGTCAGCAATGCATGACAATAAACATGTGGTTCATTTGTCCCCTCAAGTTACATAAACCAACACAGCGTGGACACACACAACTCCGCTGACGCCGGTGATGTGTAGAAAAAGTGTTTCCATTACACTTTTGCGATACAAGTTTGTATCGATTCGTCTCAAAAACTAAAAACTTTTTTGCGATATTTGAGAGTTTTTTAGAAATGTAGGTGTTTCCATTACCAGTTTTTAATTTCGATATTTAGGTTTTGCGCATTTCAAGGGGTAATGGAAACGCACCTAGTGACAGTTTCCTCATCACTAAACTTGAACCACCATCCTCCCTCACTCACGTCGTGACGACAGGACAAAGCCTTTTGGACATAGGCTACCTACCTTATATTGTAGCCGATATGCTGTGTTTTCCTCTCTGTATGCCTCTCGTTTCAGTTTTTGCCCCGGTCAATCATCTGGTGCGCATCCGCTGTTTATCAGGTGCTTGCTCACTCGCTCACTGCTCTGCGAAGTAAAAAGGAAAGAATTGGTAAAGAATTAAGGAGTGCTGGAGTAAACAATGTGTCTTATTTAATGACCAGTGAGATGACAAGTCTTCGTGGTTGCTGCTCTGTGCAGTGTCCGGTCTTGTCATAAATCACTGACAAATCAACCTGATTAAATCTCAGCAACAATCACACTCTCAAGCCCTTTCCCTCTGCCAACGTGTAAAACTTCACTTCCCTGCCTGCCACTTCTTTCTGTAATTTTGATAAGCATACACATTTGTTTTTACCAATTTCAATTGTCTCAACAGTTAACCAGAGTAGCCTAATATCATTCTCAAGTCAGCTGTCATAAGCGCGAGGACAAAAATGTAGCCTAAAAAGCGTCTGCTATCTATGTAACCATGGTGAGCTCCAGAGACCGAGTCTCCCTCCTTCACTCATCCGCACACCAGCGCCTTGTGCCCGGGCAGCAGGCCGGCCAGCCCCCCCTCTAGTTCTGGAGCATTTTTTTTTTTTTTTTTTTTGCTTTGACAACGGCTTACCGGTCCCGTCACTTCTACCTTTTTCCAGCCAGATAACGTCCAATAGAGGGAAAAAAATAGGACTTAACATTTTATTGGTGTCGGCTGTAACCGTTATGTTCGGATAACTAACGTTAAGTTAAACTAACGTTAACGCCAAATACAGTTATAAATAAGCTGGCACCTGTGCTGGTAGCCTATTATTTCGACCGCGTTGTACCTCGCCACTCACCGGAAACCTTTAACTTTTACAAAATAAACGAAATAGGCCTAACTTTTCTCTTTTTTTTGGCAATATATCCCAAGTAACTTACCTGAAACGCACTCCGTCGACGTCTCTGGACCAAACTGACAGGAGGTCCCGCCGTCTGTGGGCAGGTCTGCGGCCGACTTAAAGCCGACGCACCAGAGACGTTTGATGAGCTGGCACAAATGAGTATCAAATTTGAAGAGATTCGCCCATGGGCCGATGCTTGACAGATGTTATAAATTATAGGGCCGACGTCCAACCTCAGGCCGACGTCGGCCAGACGTACGTGTGCTATCTGGGATGTGTCACTCTTCCGGGCTAAGCCCCGGATGTGTCAAAATCCTAGAGACGCCCCTGGAAATCGGGCCGGTGGTTTTGGAGAAAATGACCAGAAACCAAACAGGCCATTTTAAAAAGACGACAGGCGCGCACCTGTCGTTTTTTTTTTTTGACCAAAAATTAAAATTTCTCCAAACTCGGATATATCATCTGGGGGTCCGAGGGGAGTCCAACGCAGAAGGTTTGGTTGAAATCGGGCCGGTGGTTTTGGAGAAAATGACCAGAAACCAAACAGGCCATTTTAAAAAGACGACAGGCGCGCACCTGACGTTTTTTTTTTTTGACCAAAAATTTAAATTTCTCCAAACTCGGATATATCATCTGGGGGTCCGAGGGGAGTCCAACGCAGAAGGTTTGGTTGAAATCGGGCCGGTGGTTTTGGAGAAAATGACCAGAAACCAAACAGGCCATTTTAAAAAGACGACAGGCGCGCACCTGTCGTTTTTTTTTTTTGACCAAAAATTAAAATTTCTTCAAATTTCTCCAAACTCGGATATATCATCTGGGGGTCCGAGGGGAGTCCAACGCAGAAGGTTTGGTTGAAATCGGGCCGGTGGTTTTGGAGAAAATGACCAGAAACCAAACAGGCCATTTTAAAAAGACGACAGGCGCGCGCCTGACGTTTTTTTTTTTTTGACCAAAAATTTAAATTTCTCCAAACTCGGATATATCATCTGGGGGTCCGAGGGGAGTCCAACGCAGAAGGTCTGGTTGAAATCGGGCCGGTGGTTTTGGAGAAAATGACCAGAAACCAAACAGGCCATTTTAAAAAGACGACAGGCGCGCACCTGTCGTTTTTTTTTTTTGACCAAAATTTAAAATTTCTTCAAATTTCTCCAAACTCGGATATATCATCTGGGGGTCCGAGGGGAGTCCAACGCAGAAGGTTTGGTTGAAATCGGGCCGGTGGTTTTGGAGAAAATGACCAGAAACCAAACAGGCCATTTTAAAAAGACGACAGGCGCGCACCTGTCGTTTTTTTTTTTTTGACCAAAAATTTAAATTTCTTCAAATTTCTCCAAACTCGGATATATCATCTGGGGGTCCGAGGGGAGTCCAACGCAGAAGGTTTGGTTGAAATCGGGCCGGTGGTTTTGGAGAAAATGACCAGAAACCAAACAGGCCATTTTAAAAAGACGACAGGCGCGCACCTGTCGTTTTTTTTTTTTGACCAAAATTTAAAATTTCTTCAAATTTCTCCAAACTCGGATATATCATCTGGGGGTCCGAGGGGAGTCCAACGCAGAAGGTTTGGTTGAAATCGGGCCGGTGGTTTTGGAGAAAATGACCAGAAACCAAACAGGCCATTTTAAAAAGACGACAGGCGCGCGCCTGTCGTTTTTTTTTTTTAGACCAAAAATTTAAATTTCTCCAAACTCGGATATATCATCTGGGGGTCCGAGGGGAGTCCAACGCAGAAGGTTTGGTTGAAATCGGGCCGGTGGTTTTGGAGAAAATGACCAGAAACCAAACAGGCCATTTTAAAAAGACGACAGGCGCGCACCTGTCGTTTTTTTTTTTTGACCAAAAATTAAAATTTCTTCAAATTTCTCCAAACTCGGATATATCATCTGGGGGTCCGAGGGGAGTCCAACGCAGAAGGTTTGGTTGAAATCGGGCCGGTGGTTTTGGAGAAAATGACCAGAAACCAAACAGGCCATTTTAAAAAGACGACAGGCGCGCACCTGTCGTTTTTTTTTTTTGACCAAAAATTAAAATTTCTCCAAACTCGGATATATCATCTGGGGGTCCGAGGGGAGTCCAACGCAGAAGGTTTGGTTGAAATCGGGCCGGTGGTTTTGGAGAAAATGACCAGAAACCAAACAGGCCATTTTAAAAAGACGACAGGCGCGCGCCTGTCGTTTTTTTTTTTTAGACCAAAAATTTAAATTTCTCCAAACTCGGATATATCATCTGGGGGTCCGAGGGGAGTCCAACGCAGAAGGTTTGGTTGAAATCGGGCCGGTGGTTTTGGAGAAAATGACCAGAAACCAAACAGGCCATTTTAAAAAGACGACAGGCGCGCACCTGTCGTTTTTTTTTTTTGACCAAAAATTAAAATTTCTTCAAATTTCTCCAAACTCGGATATATCATCTGGGGGTCCGAGGGGAGTCCAACGCAGAAGGTTTGGTTGAAATCGGGCCGGTGGTTTTGGAGAAAATGACCAGAAACCAAACAGGCCATTTTAAAAAGACGACAGGCGCGCACCTGTCGTTTTTTTTTTTTGACCAAAAATTTAAATTTCTCCAAACTCGGATATATCATCTGGGGGTCCGAGGGGAGTCCAACGCAGAAGGTTTGGTTGAAATCGGGCCGGTGGTTTTGGAGAAAATGACCAGAAACCAAACAGGCCATTTTAAAAAGACGACAGGCGCGCGCCTGTCGTTTTTTTTTTTTGACCAAAAATTAAAATTTCTCCAAACTCGGATATATCATCTGGGGGTCCGAGGGGAGTCCAACGCAGAAGGTTTGGTTGAAATCGGGCCGGTGGTTTTGGAGAAAATGACCAGAAACCAAACAGGCCATTTTAAAAAGACGACAGGCGCGCACCTGTCGTTTTTTTTTTTAGACCAAAAATTTAAATTTCTCCAAACTCGGATATATCATCTGGGGGTCCGAGGGGAGTCCAACACAGAAGGTTTGGTTGAAATCGGGCCGGTGGTTTTGGAGAAAATGACCAGAAACCAAACAGGCCATTTTAAAAAGACGACAGGCGCGCGCCTGTCGTTTTTTTTTTTAGACCAAAAATTAAAATTTCTCCAAACTCGGATATATCATCTGGGGGTCCGAGGGGAGTCCAACGCAGAAGGTTTGGTTGAAATCGGGCCGGTGGTTTTGGAGAAAATGACCAGAAACCAAACAGGCCATTTTAAAAAGACGACAGGCGCGCACCTGTCGTTTTTTTTTTTTGACCAAAAATTTAAATTTCTCCAAACTCGGATATATCATCTGGGGGTCCGAGGGGAGTCCAACGCAGAAGGTTTGGTTGAAATCGGGCCGGTGGTTTTGGAGAAAATGACCAGAAACCAAACAGGCCATTTTAAAAAGACGACAGGCGCGCGCCTGTCGTTTTTTTTTTTTTGACCAAAATTTAAAATTTCTTCAAATTTCTCCAAACTCGGATATATCATCTGGGGGTCCGAGGGGAGTCCAACGCAGAAGGTTTGGTTGAAATCGGGCCGGTGGTTTTGGAGAAAATGACCAGAAACCAAACAGGCCATTTTAAAAAGACGACAGGCGCGCACCTGTCGTTTTTTTTTTTTGACCAAAAATTAAAATTTCTTCAAATTTCTCCAAACTCGGATATATCATCTGGGGGTCCGAGGGGAGTCCAACGCAGAAGGTTTGGTTGAAATCGGGCCGGTGGTTTTGGAGAAAATGACCAGAAACCAAACAGGCCATTTTAAAAAGACGACAGGCGCGCGCCTGTCGTTTTTTTTTTTTGACCAAAAATTAAAATTTCTCCAAACTCGGATATATCATCTGGGGGTCCGAGGGGAGTCCAACGCAGAAGGTTTGGTTGAAATCGGGCCGGTGGTTTTGGAGAAAATGACCAGAAACCAAACAGGCCATTTTAAAAAGACGACAGGCGCGCACCTGTCGTTTTTTTTTTTTGACCAAAATTTAAAATTTCTTCAAATTTCTCCAAACTCGGATATATCATCTGGGGGTCCGAGGGGAGTCCAACGCAGAAGGTTTGGTTGAAATCGGGCCGGTGGTTTTGGAGAAAATGACCAGAAACCAAACAGGCCATTTTAAAAAGACGACAGGCGCGCGCCTGTCGTTTTTTTTTTTTGACCAAAAATTAAAATTTCTCCAAACTCGGATATATCATCTGGGGGTCCGAGGGGAGTCCAACGCAGAAGGTTTGGTTGAAATCGGGCCGGTGGTTTTGGAGAAAATGACCAGAAACCAAACAGGCCATTTTAAAAAGACGACAGGCGCGCACCTGTCGTTTTTTTTTTTAGACCAAAAATTTAAATTTCTCCAAACTCGGATATATCATCTGGGGGTCCGAGGGGAGTCCAACGCAGAAGGTTTGGTTGAAATCGGGCCGGTGGTTTTGGAGAAAATGACCAGAAACCAAACAGGCCATTTTAAAAAGACGACAGGCGCGCACCTGTCGTTTTTTTTTTTTGACCAAAAATTAAAATTTCTCCAAACTCGGATATATCATCTGGGGGTCCGAGGGGAGTCCAACGCAGAAGGTTTGGTTGAAATCGGGCCGGTGGTTTTGGAGAAAATGACCAGAAACCAAACAGGCCATTTTAAAAAGACGACAGGCGCGCGCCTGTCGTTTTTTTTTTTTGACCAAAAATTTAAATTTCTCCAAACTCGGATATATCATCTGGGGGTCCGAGGGGAGTCCAACGCAGAAGGTTTGGTTGAAATCGGGCCGGTGGTTTTGGAGAAAATGACCAGAAACCAAACAGGCCATTTTAAAAAGACGACAGGCGCGCACCTGTCGTTTTTTTTTTTTGACCAAAATTTAAAATTTCTTCAAATTTCTCCAAACTCGGATATATCATCTGGGGGTCCGAGGGGAGTCCAACGCAGAAGGTTTGGTTGAAATCGGGCCGGTGGTTTTGGAGAAAATGACCAGAAACCAAACAGGCCATTTTAAAAAGACGACAGGCGCGCACCTGTCGTTTTTTTTTTTTGACCAAAAATTAAAATTTCTTCAAATTTCTCCAAACTCGGATATATCATCTGGGGGTCCGAGGGGAGTCCAACGCAGAAGGTTTGGTTGAAATCGGGCCGGTGGTTTTGGAGAAAATGACCAGAAACCAAACAGGCCATTTTAAAAAGACGACAGGCGCGCGCCTGTCGTTTTTTTTTTTTGACCAAAAATTAAAATTTCTCCAAACTCGGATATATCATCTGGGGGTCCGAGGGGAGTCCAACGCAGAAGGTTTGGTTGAAATCGGGCCGGTGGTTTTGGAGAAAATGACCAGAAACCAAACAGGCCATTTTAAAAAGACGACAGGCGCGCGCCTGTCGTTTTTTTTTTTTGACCAAAATTTAAAATTTCTTCAAATTTCTCCAAACTCGGATATATCATCTGGGGGTCCGAGGGGAGTCCAACGCAGAAGGTTTGGTTGAAATCGGGCCGGTGGTTTTGGAGAAAATGACCAGAAACCAAACAGGCCATTTTAAAAAGACGACAGGCGCGCGCCTGTCGTTTTTTTTTTTTGACCAAAAATTTAAATTTCTCCAAACTCGGATATATCATCTGGGGGTCCGAGGGGAGTCCAACGCAGAAGGTTTGGTTGAAATCGGGCCGGTGGTTTTGGAGAAAATGACCAGAAACCAAACAGGCCATTTTAAAAAGACGACAGGCGCGCACCTGTCGTTTTTTTTTTTTGACCAAAAAATTTTCAAATTTCTCCAAACTCGGATATATCATCTGGGGGTCCGAGGGGAGTCCAACGCAGAAGGTTTGGTTGAAATCGGGCCGGTGGTTTTGGAGAAAATGACCAGAAACCAAACAGGCCATTTTAAAAAGACGACAGGCGCGCGCCTGTCGTTTTTTTTTTTTTGACCAAAATTAAAAATTCAAATTTCTCCAAACTCGGATATATCATCTGGGGGTCCGAGGGGAGTCCAACGCAGAAGGTTTGGTTGAAATCGGGCCGGTGGTTTTGGAGAAAATGACCAGAAACCAAACAGGCCATTTTAAAAAGACGACAGGCGCGCGCCTGTCGTTTTTTTTTTTTGACCAAAAATTTAAATTTCTCCAAACTCGGATATATCATCTGGGGGTCCGAGGGGAGTCCAACGCAGAAGGTTTGGTTGAAATCGGGCCGGTGGTTTTGGAGAAAATGACCAGAAACCAAACAGGCCATTTTAAAAAGACGACAGGCGCGCGCCTGTCGTTTTTTTTTTTTGACCAAAAATTTAAATTTCTCCAAACTCGGATATATCATCTGGGGGTCCGAGGGGAGTCCAACGCAGAAGGTTTGGTTGAAATCGGGCCGGTGGTTTTGGAGAAAATGACCAGAAACCAAACAGGCCATTTTAAAAAGACGACAGGCGCGCGCCTGTCGTTTTTTTTTTTTGACCAAAAATTAAAATTTCTCCAAACTCGGATATATCATCTGGGGGTCCGAGGGGAGTCCAACGCAGAAGGTTTGGTTGAAATCGGGCCGGTGGTTTTGGAGAAAATGACCAGAAACCAAACAGGCCATTTTAAAAAGACGACAGGCGCGCGCCTGTCGTTTTTTTTTTTTGACCAAAAATTAAAATTTCTCCAAACTCGGATATATCATCTGGGGGTCCGAGGGGAGTCCAACGCAGAAGGTTTGGTTGAAATCGGGCCGGTGGTTTTGGAGAAAATGACCAGAAACCAAACAGGCCATTTTAAAAAGACGACAGGCGCGCGCCTGTCGTTTTTTTTTTTTGACCAAAAATTAAAATTTCTCCAAACTCGGATATATCATCTGGGGGTCCGAGGGGAGTCCAACGCAGAAGGTTTGGTTGAAATCGGGCCGGTGGTTTTGGAGAAAATGACCAGAAACCAAACAGGCCATTTTAAAAAGACGACAGGCGCGCGCCTGTCGTTTTTTTTTTTTGACCAAAAATTAAAATTTCTCCAAACTCGGATATATCATCTGGGGGTCCGAGGGGAGTCCAACGCAGAAGGTTTGGTTGAAATCGGGCCGGTGGTTTTGGAGAAAATGACCAGAAACCAAACAGGCCATTTTAAAAAGACGACAGGCGCGCGCCTGTCGTTTTTTTTTTTTGACCAAAAATTTAAATTTCTCCAAACTCGGATATATCATCTGGGGGTCCGAGGGGAGTCCAACGCAGAAGGTTTGGTTGAAATCGGGCCGGTGGTTTTGGAGAAAATGACCAGAAACCAAACAGGCCATTTTAAAAAGACGACAGGCGCGCGCCTGTCGTTTTTTTTTTTTGACCAAAAATTTAAATTTCTCCAAACTCGGATATATCATCTGGGGGTCCGAGGGGAGTCCAACGCAGAAGGTTTGGTTGAAATCGGGCCGGTGGTTTTGGAGAAAATGACCAGAAACCAAACAGGCCATTTTAAAAAGACGACAGGCGCGCGCCTGTCGTTTTTTTTTTTTGACCAAAAATTTAAATTTCTCCAAACTCGGATATATCATCTGGGGGTCCGAGGGGAGTCCAACGCAGAAGGTTTGGTTGAAATCGGGCCGGTGGTTTTGGAGAAAATGACCAGAAACCAAACAGGCCATTTTAAAAAGACGACAGGCGCGCGCCTGTCGTTTTTTTTTTTTGACCAAAAATTTAAATTTCTCCAAACTCGGATATATCATCTGGGGGTCCGAGGGGAGTCCAACGCAGAAGGTTTGGTTGAAATCGGGCCGGTGGTTTTGGAGAAAATGACCAGAAACCAAACAGGCCATTTTAAAAAGACGACAGGCGCGCGCCTGTCGTTTTTTTTTTTTGACCAAAAATTTAAATTTCTCCAAACTCGGATATATCATCTGGGGGTCCGAGGGGAGTCCAACGCAGAAGGTTTGGTTGAAATCGGGCCGGTGGTTTTGGAGAAAATGACCAGAAACCAAACAGGCCATTTTAAAAAGACGACAGGCGCGCGCCTGTCGTTTTTTTTTTTTGACCAAAAATTAAAATTTCTCCAAACTCGGATATATCATCTGGGGGTCCGAGGGGAGTCCAACGCAGAAGGTTTGGTTGAAATCGGGCCGGTGGTTTTGGAGAAAATGACCAGAAACCAAACAGGCCATTTTAAAAAGACGACAGGCGCGCGCCTGTCGTTTTTTTTTTTTGACCAAAAATTAAAATTTCTCCAAACTCGGATATATCATCTGGGGGTCCGAGGGGAGTCCAACGCAGAAGGTTTGGTTGAAATCGGGCCGGTGGTTTTGGAGAAAATGACCAGAAACCAAACAGGCCATTTTAAAAAGACGACAGGCGCGCGCCTGTCGTTTTTTTTTTTTTGACCAAAAATTTAAATTTCTCCAAACTCGGATATATCATCTGGGGGTCCGAGGGGAGTCCAACGCAGAAGGTTTGGTTGAAATCGGGCCGGTGGTTTTGGAGAAAATGACCAGAAACCAAACAGGCCATTTTAAAAAGACGACAGGCGCGCGCCTGTCGTTTTTTTTTTTTGACCAAAAATTTAAATTTCTCCAAACTCGGATATATCATCTGGGGGTCCGAGGGGAGTCCAACGCAGAAGGTTTGGTTGAAATCGGGCCGGTGGTTTTGGAGAAAATGACCAGAAACCAAACAGGCCATTTTAAAAAGACGACAGGCGCGCGCCTGTCGTTTTTTTTTTTTTGACCAAAAATTTAAATTTCTCCAAACTCGGATATATCATCTGGGGGTCCGAGGGGAGTCCAACGCAGAAGGTTTGGTTGAAATCGGGCCGGTGGTTTTGGAGAAAATGACCAGAAACCAAACAGGCCATTTTAAAAAGACGACAGGCGCGCGCCTGTCGTTTTTTTTTTTTGACCAAAAATTTAAATTTCTCCAAACTCGGATATATCATCTGGGGGTCCGAGGGGAGTCCAACGCAGAAGGTTTGGTTGAAATCGGGCCGGTGGTTTTGGAGAAAATGACCAGAAACCAAACAGGCCATTTTAAAAAGACGACAGGCGCGCGCCTGTCGTTTTTTTTTTTTGACCAAAAAATTTAAATTTCTCCAAACTCGGATATATCATCTGGGGGTCCGAGGGGAGTCCAACGCAGAAGGTTTGGTTGAAATCGGGCCGGTGGTTTTGGAGAAAATGACCAGAAACCAAACAGGCCATTTTAAAAAGACGACAGGCGCGCGCCTGTCGTTTTTTTTTTTTGACCAAAAATTTAAATTTCTCCAAACTCGGATATATCATCTGGGGGTCCGAGGGGAGTCCAACGCAGAAGGTTTGGTTGAAATCGGGCCGGTGGTTTTGGAGAAAATGACCAGAAACCAAACAGGCCATTTTAAAAAGACGACAGGCGCGCGCCTGTCGTTTTTTTTTTTTGACCAAAAATTAAAATTTCTCCAAACTCGGATATATCATCTGGGGGTCCGAGGGGAGTCCAACGCAGAAGGTTTGGTTGAAATCGGGCCGGTGGTTTTGGAGAAAATGACCAGAAACCAAACAGGCCATTTTAAAAAGACGACAGGCGCGCGCCTGTCGTTTTTTTTTTTTGACCAAAAATTAAAATTTCTCCAAACTCGGATATATCATCTGGGGGTCCGAGGGGAGTCCAACGCAGAAGGTTTGGTTGAAATCGGGCCGGTGGTTTTGGAGAAAATGACCAGAAACCAAACAGGCCATTTTAAAAAGACGACAGGCGCGCGCCTGTCGTTTTTTTTTTTTGACCAAAAATTTAAATTTCTCCAAACTCGGATATATCATCTGGGGGTCCGAGGGGAGTCCAACGCAGAAGGTTTGGTTGAAATCGGGCCGGTGGTTTTGGAGAAAATGACCAGAAACCAAACAGGCCATTTTAAAAAGACGACAGGCGCGCGCCTGTCGTTTTTTTTTTTTGACCAAAAATTAAAATTTCTCCAAACTCGGATATATCATCTGGGGGTCCGAGGGGAGTCCAACGCAGAAGGTTTGGTTGAAATCGGGCCGGTGGTTTTGGAGAAAATGACCAGAAACCAAACAGGCCATTTTAAAAAGACGACAGGCGCGCGCCTGTCGTTTTTTTTTTTTGACCAAAAATTTAAATTTCTCCAAACTCGGATATATCATCTGGGGGTCCGAGGGGAGTCCAACGCAGAAGGTTTGGTTGAAATCGGGCCGGTGGTTTTGGAGAAAATGACCAGAAACCAAACAGGCCATTTTAAAAAGACGACAGGCGCGCGCCTGTCGTTTTTTTTTTTTGACCAAAAATTTAAATTTCTCCAAACTCGGATATATCATCTGGGGGTCCGAGGGGAGTCCAACGCAGAAGGTTTGGTTGAAATCGGGCCGGTGGTTTTGGAGAAAATGACCAGAAACCAAACAGGCCATTTTAAAAAGACGACAGGCGCGCGCCTGTCGTTTTTTTTTTTTTGACCAAAAATTTAAATTTCTCCAAACTCGGATATATCATCTGGGGGTCCGAGGGGAGTCCAACGCAGAAGGTTTGGTTGAAATCGGGCCGGTGGTTTTGGAGAAAATGACCAGAAACCAAACAGGCCATTTTAAAAAGACGACAGGCGCGCGCCTGTCGTTTTTTTTTTTTGACCAAAAATTAAAATTTCTCCAAACTCGGATATATCATCTGGGGGTCCGAGGGGAGTCCAACGCAGAAGGTTTGGTTGAAATCGGGCCGGTGGTTTTGGAGAAAATGACCAGAAACCAAACAGGCCATTTTAAAAAGACGACAGGCGCGCGCCTGTCGTTTTTTTTTTTTGACCAAAAATTAAAATTTCTCCAAACTCGGATATATCATCTGGGGGTCCGAGGGGAGTCCAACGCAGAAGGTTTGGTTGAAATCGGGCCGGTGGTTTTGGAGAAAATGACCAGAAACCAAACAGGCCATTTTAAAAAGACGACAGGCGCGCGCCTGTCGTTTTTTTTTTTTGACCAAAAATTTAAATTTCTCCAAACTCGGATATATCATCTGGGGGTCCGAGGGGAGTCCAACGCAGAAGGTTTGGTTGAAATCGGGCCGGTGGTTTTGGAGAAAATGACCAGAAACCAAACAGGCCATTTTAAAAAGACGACAGGCGCGCGCCTGTCGTTTTTTTTTTTTGACCAAAAATTAAAATTTCTCCAAACTCGGATATATCATCTGGGGGTCCGAGGGGAGTCCAACGCAGAAGGTTTGGTTGAAATCGGGCCGGTGGTTTTGGAGAAAATGACCAGAAACCAAACAGGCCATTTTAAAAAGACGACAGGCGCGCGCCTGTCGTTTTTTTTTTTTGACCAAAAATTTAAATTTCTCCAAACTCGGATATATCATCTGGGGGTCCGAGGGGAGTCCAACGCAGAAGGTTTGGTTGAAATCGGGCCGGTGGTTTTGGAGAAAATGACCAAAAACCAAACAGGCCATTTTAAAAAGACGACAGGCGCGCGCCTGTGGTTTTTTTTTTTTGACCAAAAATTAAAATTTCTCCAAACTCGGATATATCATCTGGGGGTCCGAGGGGAGTCCAACGCAGAAGGTTTGGTTGAAATCGGGCCGGTGGTTTTGGAGAAAATGACCAGAAACCAAACAGGCCATTTTAAAAAGACGACAGGCGCGCGCCTGTCGTTTTTTTTTTTTGACCAAAAATTTAAATTTCTCCAAACTCGGATATATCATCTGGGGGTCCGAGGGGAGTCCAACGCAGAAGGTTTGGTTGAAATCGGGCCGGTGGTTTTGGAGAAAATGACCAGAAACCAAACAGGCCATTTTAAAAAGACGACAGGCGCGCGCCTGACGTTTTTTTTTTTGACCAAAAATTTAAATTTCTCCAAACTCGGATATATCATCTGGGGGTCCGAGGGGAGTCCAACGCAGAAGGTTTGGTTGAAATCGGGCCGGTGGTTTTGGAGAAAATGACCAGAAACCAAACAGGCCATTTTAAAAAGACGACAGGCGCGCGCCTGACGTTTTTTTTTTTGACCAAAAATTTAAATTTCTCCAAACTCGGATATATCATCTGGGGGTCCGAGGGGAGTCCAACGCAGAAGGTTTGGTTGAAATCGGGCCGGTGGTTTTGGAGAAAATGACCAGAAACCAAACAGGCCATTTTAAAAAGACGACAGGCGCGCGCCTGTCGTTTTTTTTTTTTGACCAAAAATTTAAATTTCTCCAAACTCGGATATATCATCTGGGGGTCCGAGGGGAGTCCAACGCAGAAGGTTTGGTTGAAATCGGGCCGGTGGTTTTGGAGAAAATGACCAGAAACCAAACAGGCCATTTTAAAAAGACGACAGGCGCGCGCCTGTCGTTTTTTTTTTTTTGACCAAAAATTTAAATTTCTCCAAACTCGGATATATCATCTGGGGGTCCGAGGGGAGTCCAACGCAGAAGGTTTGGTTGAAATCGGGCCGGTGGTTTTGGAGAAAATGACCAGAAACCAAACAGGCCATTTTAAAAAGACGACAGGCGCGCGCCTGTCGTTTTTTTTTTTTTGACCAAAAATTAAAATTTCTCCAAACTCGGATATATCATCTGGGGGTCCGAGGGGAGTCCAACGCAGAAGGTTTGGTTGAAATCGGGCCGGTGGTTTTGGAGAAAATGACCAGAAACCAAACAGGCCATTTTAAAAAGACGACAGGCGCGCGCCTGTCGTTTTTTTTTTTTGACCAAAAATTTAAATTTCTCCAAACTCGGATATATCATCTGGGGGTCCGAGGGGAGTCCAACGCAGAAGGTTTGGTTGAAATCGGGCCGGTGGTTTTGGAGAAAATGACCAGAAACCAAACAGGCCATTTTAAAAAGACGACAGGCGCGCGCCTGTCGTTTTTTTTTTTTGACCAAAAATTTAAATTTCTCCAAACTCGGATATATCATCTGGGGGTCCGAGGGGAGTCCAACGCAGAAGGTTTGGTTGAAATCGGGCCGGTGGTTTTGGAGAAAATGACCAGAAACCAAACAGGCCATTTTAAAAAGACGACAGGCGCGCGCCTGTCGTTTTTTTTTTTTGACCAAAAATTTAAATTTCTCCAAACTCGGATATATCATCTGGGGGTCCGAGGGGAGTCCAACGCAGAAGGTTTGGTTGAAATCGGGCCGGTGGTTTTGGAGAAAATGACCAGAAACCAAACAGGCCATTTTAAAAAGACGACAGGCGCGCGCCTGTCGGTTTTTTTTTTGACCAAAAATTAAAATTTCTCCAAACTCGGATATATCATCTGGGGGTCCGAGGGGAGTCCAACGCAGAAGGTTTGGTTGAAATCGGGCCGGTGGTTTTGGAGAAAATGACCAGAAACCAAACAGGCCATTTTAAAAAGACGACAGGCGCGCGCCTGTCGTTTTTTTTTTTTGACCAAAAATTAAAATTTCTCCAAACTCGGATATATCATCTGGGGGTCCGAGGGGAGTCCAACGCAGAAGGTTTGGTTGAAATCGGGCCGGTGGTTTTGGAGAAAATGACCAGAAACCAAACAGGCCATTTTAAAAAGACGACAGGCGCGCGCCTGTCGTTTTTTTTTTTTTGACCAAAAATTAAAATTTCTTCAAATTTCTCCAAACTCGGATATATCATCTGGGGGTCCGAGGGGAGTCCAACGCAGAAGGTTTGGTTGAAATCGGGCCGGTGGTTTTGGAGAAAATGACCAGAAACCAAACAGGCCATTTTAAAAAGACGACAGGCGCGCGCCTGTCGTTTTTTTTTTTTTGACCAAAAATTAAAATTTCTCCAAACTCGGATATATCATCTGGGGGTCCGAGGGGAGTCCAACGCAGAAGGTTTGGTTGAAATCGGGCCGGTGGTTTTGGAGAAAATGACCAGAAACCAAACAGGCCATTTTAAAAAGACGACAGGCGCGCGCCTGTCGTTTTTTTTTTTTGACCAAAAATTAAAATTTCTCCAAACTCGGATATATCATCTGGGTTCCGAGGGGAGTCCAACGCAGAAGGTTTGGTTGAAATCGGGCCGGTGGTTTTGGAGAAAATGACCAGAAACCAAACAGGCCATTTTAAAAAGACGACAGGCGCGCGCCTGTCGTTTTTTTTTTTTGACCAAAAATTTAAATTTCTCCAAACTCGGATATATCATCTGGGGGTCCGAGGGGAGTCCAACGCAGAAGGTTTGGTTGAAATCGGGCCGGTGGTTTTGGAGAAAATGACCAGAAACCAAACAGGCCATTTTAAAAAGACGACAGGCGCGCGCCTGACGTTTTTTTTTTTTGACCAAAAATTAAAATTTCTCCAAACTCGGATATATCATCTGGGGGTCCGAGGGGAGTCCAACGCAGAAGGTTTGGTTGAAATCGGGCCGGTGGTTTTGGAGAAAATGACCAGAAACCAAACAGGCCATTTTAAAAAGACGACAGGCGCGCGCCTGTCGTTTTTTTTTTTTGACCAAAAATTAAAATTTCTCCAAACTCGGATATATCATCTGGGGGTCCGAGGGGAGTCCAACGCAGAAGGTTTGGTTGAAATCGGGCCGGTGGTTTTGGAGAAAATGACCAGAAACCAAACAGGCCATTTTAAAAAGACGACAGGCGCGCGCCTGTCGTTTTTTTTTTTTGACCAAAAATTTAAATTTCTCCAAACTCGGATATATCATCTGGGGGTCCGAGGGGAGTCCAACGCAGAAGGTTTGGTTGAAATCGGGCCGGTGGTTTTGGAGAAAATGACCAGAAACCAAACAGGCCATTTTAAAAAGACGACAGGCGCGCGCCTGTCGGTTTTTTTTTTTTTGACCAAAAATTAAAATTTCTTCAAATTTCTCCAAACTCGGATATATCATCTGGGGGTCCGAGGGGAGTCCAACGCAGAAGGTTTGGTTGAAATCGGGCCGGTGGTTTTGGAGAAAATGACCAAAAACCAAACAGGCCATTTTAAAAAGACGACAGGCGCGCGCCTGTCGTTTTTTTTTTTTGACCAAAAATTAAAATTTCTCCAAACTCGGATATATCATCTGGGGGTCCGAGGGGAGTCCAACGCAGAAGGTTTGGTTGAAATCGGGCCGGTGGTTTTGGAGAAAATGACCAGAAACCAAACAGGCCATTTTAAAAAGACGACAGGCGCGCGCCTGTCGTTTTTTTTTTTTTGACCAAAAATTAAAATTTCTCCAAACTCGGATATATCATCTGGGGGTCCGAGGGGAGTCCAACGCAGAAGGTTTGGTTGAAATCGGGCCGGTGGTTTTGGAGAAAATGACCAAAAACCAAACAGGCCATTTTAAAAAGACGACAGGCGCGCGCCTGACGTTTTTTTTTTTGACCAAAAATTAAAATTTCTTCAAATTTCTCCAAACTCGGATATATCATCTGGGGGTCCGAGGGGAGTCCAACGCAGAAGGTTTGGTTGAAATCGGGCCGGTGGTTTTGGAGAAAATGACCAGAAACCAAACAGGCCATTTTAAAAAGACGACAGGCGCGCGCCTGTCGTTTTTTTTTTTTTTACAAAAATTTAAATTTCTCCAAACTCGGATATATCATCTGGGGGTCCGAGGGGAGTCCAACGCAGAAGGTTTGGTTGAAATCGGGCCGGTGGTTTTGGAGAAAATGACCAGAAACCAAACAGGCCATTTTAAAAAGACGACAGGCGCGCGCCTGTCGGTTTTTTTTTTTGACCAAAAATTAAAATTTCTTCAAATTTCTCCAAACTCGGATATATCATCTGGGGGTCCGAGGGGAGTCCAACGCAGAAGGTTTGGTTGAAATCGGGCCGGTGGTTTTGGAGAAAATGACCAGAAACCAAACAGGCCATTTTAAAAAGACGACAGGCGCGCGCCTGTCGGTTTTTTTTTTTTTGACCAAAAATTAAAATTTCTCCAAACTCGGATATATCATCTGGGGGTCCGAGGGGAGTCCAACGCAGAAGGTTTGGTTGAAATCGGGCCGGTGGTTTTGGAGAAAATGACCAGAAACCAAACAGGCCATTTTAAAAAGACGACAGGCGCGCGCCTGTCGTTTTTTTTTTTTGACCAAAAATTTAAATTTCTCCAAACTCGGATATATCATCTGGGGGTCCGAGGGGAGTCCAACGCAGAAGGTTTGGTTGAAATCGGGCCGGTGGTTTTGGAGAAAATGACCAGAAACCAAACAGGCCATTTTAAAAAGACGACAGGCGCGCGCCTGTCGTTTTTTTTTTTTTGACCAAAATTAAAATTTCTTCAAATTTCTCCAAACTCGGATATATCATCTGGGGGTCCGAGGGGAGTCCAACGCAGAAGGTTTGGTTGAAATCGGGCCGGTGGTTTTGGAGAAAATGACCAGAAACCAAACAGGCCATTTTAAAAAGACGACAGGCGCGCGCCTGTCGTTTTTTTTTTTTGACCAAAAATTTAAATTTCTCCAAACTCGGATATATCATCTGGGGGTCCGAGGGGAGTCCAACGCAGAAGGTTTGGTTGAAATCGGGCCGGTGGTTTTGGAGAAAATGACCAGAAACCAAACAGGCCATTTTAAAAAGACGACAGGCGCGCGCCTGTCGTTTTTTTTTTTTGACCAAAAAATTAAAATTTCTCCAAACTCGGATATATCATCTGGGGGTCCGAGGGGAGTCCAACGCAGAAGGTTTGGTTGAAATCGGGCCGGTGGTTTTGGAGAAAATGACCAGAAACCAAACAGGCCATTTTAAAAAGACGACAGGCGCGCGCCTGTCGTTTTTTTTTTTTGACCAAAAATTAAAATTTCTCCAAACTCGGATATATCATCTGGGGGTCCGAGGGGAGTCCAACGCAGAAGGTTTGGTTGAAATCGGGCCGGTGGTTTTGGAGAAAATGACCAGAAACCAAACAGGCCATTTTAAAAAGACGACAGGCGCGCGCCTGTCGTTTTTTTTTTTTGACCAAAAATTAAAATTTCTCCAAACTCGGATATATCATCTGGGGGTCCGAGGGGAGTCCAACGCAGAAGGTTTGGTTGAAATCGGGCCGGTGGTTTTGGAGAAAATGACCAAAAACCAAACAGGCCATTTTAAAAAGACGACAGGCGCGCGCCTGTCGTTTTTTTTTTTTGACCAAAAATTTAAATTTCTTCAAATTTCTCCAAACTCGGATATATCATCTGGGGGTCCGAGGGGAGTCCAACGCAGAAGGTTTGGTTGAAATCGGGCCGGTGGTTTTGGAGAAAATGACCAGAAACCAAACAGGCCATTTTAAAAAGACGACAGGCGCGCGCCTGTCGTTTTTTTTTTTTTGACCAAAAATTAAAATTTCTCCAAACTCGGATATATCATCTGGGGGTCCGAGGGGAGTCCAACGCAGAAGGTTTGGTTGAAATCGGGCCGGTGGTTTTGGAGAAAATGACCAGAAACCAAACAGGCCATTTTAAAAAGACGACAGGCGCGCGCCTGTCGTTTTTTTTTTTTGACCAAAAATTAAAATTTCTCCAAACTCGGATATATCATCTGGGGGTCCGAGGGGAGTCCAACGCAGAAGGTTTGGTTGAAATCGGGCCGGTGGTTTTGGAGAAAATGACCAGAAACCAAACAGGCCATTTTAAAAAGACGACAGGCGCGCGCCTGTCGTTTTTTTTTTTTGACCAAAAATTAAAATTTCTCCAAACTCGGATATATCATCTGGGGGTCCGAGGGGAGTCCAACGCAGAAGGTTTGGTTGAAATCGGGCCGGTGGTTTTGGAGAAAATGACCAGAAACCAAACAGGCCATTTTAAAAAGACGACAGGCGCGCGCCTGACGTTTTTTTTTTTTGACCAAAAATTTAAATTTCTCCAAACTCGGATATATCATCTGGGGGTCCGAGGGGAGTCCAACGCAGAAGGTTTGGTTGAAATCGGGCCGGTGGTTTTGGAGAAAATGACCAGAAACCAAACAGGCCATTTTAAAAAGACGACAGGCGCGCGCCTGTCGTTTTTTTTTTTTTGACCAAAAATTAAAATTTCTCCAAACTCGGATATATCATCTGGGGGTCCGAGGGGAGTCCAACGCAGAAGGTTTGGTTGAAATCGGGCCGGTGGTTTTGGAGAAAATGACCAGAAACCAAACAGGCCATTTTAAAAAGACGACAGGCGCGCGCCTGTCGTTTTTTTTTTTTTGACCAAAAATTAAATTTCTTCAAATTTCTCCAAACTCGGATATATCATCTGGGGGTCCGAGGGGAGTCCAACGCAGAAGGTTTGGTTGAAATCGGGCCGGTGGTTTTGGAGAAAATGACCAGAAACCAAACAGGCCATTTTAAAAAGACGACAGGCGCGCGCCTGTCGTTTTTTTTTTTTTGACCAAAAATTAAAATTTCTCCAAACTCGGATATATCATCTGGGGGTCCGAGGGGAGTCCAACGCAGAAGGTTTGGTTGAAATCGGGCCGGTGGTTTTGGAGAAAATGACCAGAAACCAAACAGGCCATTTTAAAAAGACGACAGGCGCGCGCCTGTCGTTTTTTTTTTTTGACCAAAAATTTCTTCAAATTTCTCCAAACTCGGATATATCATCTGGGGGTCCGAGGGGAGTCCAACGCAGAAGGTTTGGTTGAAATCGGGCCGGTGGTTTTGGAGAAAATGACCAGAAACCAAACAGGCCATTTTAAAAAGACGACAGGCGCGCGCCTGTCGGTTTTTTTTTTTTGACCAAAAATTTAAATTTCTTCAAATTTCTCCAAACTCGGATATATCATCTGGGGGTCCGAGGGGAGTCCAACGCAGAAGGTTTGGTTGAAATCGGGCCGGTGGTTTTGGAGAAAATGACCAGAAACCAAACAGGCCATTTTAAAAAGACGACAGGCGCGCGCCTGTCGGTTTTTTTTTTTTGACCAAAAATTTAAATTTCTCCAAACTCGGATATATCATCTGGGGGTCCGAGGGGAGTCCAACGCAGAAGGTTTGGTTGAAATCGGGCCGGTGGTTTTGGAGAAAATGACCAAAAACCAAACAGGCCATTTTAAAAAGACGACAGGCGCGCGCCTGTCGGTTTTTTTTTTTTGACCAAAAATTAAAATTTCTCCAAACTCGGATATATCATCTGGGGGTCCGAGGGGAGTCCAACGCAGAAGGTTTGGTTGAAATCGGGCCGGTGGTTTTGGAGAAAATGACCAGAAACCAAACAGGCCATTTTAAAAAGACGACAGGCGCGCGCCTGTCGTTTTTTTTTTTTGACCAAAAATTTAAATTTCTCCAAACTCGGATATATCATCTGGGGGTCCGAGGGGAGTCCAACGCAGAAGGTTTGGTTGAAATCGGGCCGGTGGTTTTGGAGAAAATGACCAGAAACCAAACAGGCCATTTTAAAAAGACGACAGGCGCGCGCCTGTCGGTTTTTTTTTTTTTGACCAAAAATTTAAATTTCTCCAAACTCGGATATATCATCTGGGGGTCCGAGGGGAGTCCAACGCAGAAGGTTTGGTTGAAATCGGGCCGGTGGTTTTGGAGAAAATGACCAGAAACCAAACAGGCCATTTTAAAAAGACGACAGGCGCGCGCCTGTCGGTTTTTTTTTTTGACCAAAAATTAATTTCTTCAAATTTCTCCAAACTCGGATATATCATCTGGGGGTCCGAGGGGAGTCCAACGCAGAAGGTTTGGTTGAAATCGGGCCGGTGGTTTTGGAGAAAATGACCAGAAACCAAACAGGCCATTTTAAAAAGACGACAGGCGCGCGCCTGTCGGTTTTTTTTTTTTGACCAAAAATTAAAATTTATTCAAATTTCTCCAAACTCGGATATATCATCTGGGGGTCCGAGGGGAGTCCAACGCAGAAGGTTTGGTTGAAATCGGGCCGGTGGTTTTGGAGAAAATGACCAGAAACCAAACAGGCCATTTTAAAAAGACGACAGGCGCGCGCCTGTCGGTTTTTTTTTTTGACCAAAAATTAAAATTTCTTCAAATTTCTCCAAACTCGGATATATCATCTGGGGGTCCGAGGGGAGTCCAACGCAGAAGGTTTGGTTGAAATCGGGCCGGTGGTTTTGGAGAAAATGACCAGAAACCAAACAGGCCATTTTAAAAAGACGACAGGCGCGCGCCTGTCGTTTTTTTTTTTTTGACCAAAAATTAAAATTTCTCCAAACTCGGATATATCATCTGGGGGTCCGAGGGGAGTCCAACGCAGAAGGTTTGGTTGAAATCGGGCCGGTGGTTTTGGAGAAAATGACCAGAAACCAAACAGGCCATTTTAAAAAGACGACAGGCGCGCGCCTGTCGGTTTTTTTTTTTTGACCAAAAATTAAAATTTCTTCAAATTTCTCCAAACTCGGATATATCATCTGGGGGTCCGAGGGGAGTCCAACGCAGAAGGTTTGGTTGAAATCGGGCCGGTGGTTTTGGAGAAAATGACCAGAAAACCAAACAGGCCATTTTAAAAAGACGACAGGCGCGCGCCTGTCGTTTTTTTTTTTTGACCAAAAATTAAAATTTCTCCAAACTCGGATATATCATCTGGGGGTCCGAGGGGAGTCCAACGCAGAAGGTTTGGTTGAAATCGGGCCGGTGGTTTTGGAGAAAATGACCAGAAACCAAACAGGCCATTTTAAAAAGACGACAGGCGCGCGCCTGTCGGTTTTTTTTTTTGACCAAAAATTTAAATTTCTTCAAATTTCTCCAAACTCGGATATATCATCTGGGGGTCCGAGGGGAGTCCAACGCAGAAGGTTTGGTTGAAATCGGGCCGGTGGTTTTGGAGAAAATGACCAAAAACCAAACAGGCCATTTTAAAAAGACGACAGGCGCGCGCCTGTCGGTTTTTTTTTTTTGACCAAAAATTAAAATTTCTTCAAATTTCTCCAAACTCGGATATATCATCTGGGGGTCCGAGGGGAGTCCAACGCAGAAGGTTTGGTTGAAATCGGGCCGGTGGTTTTGGAGAAAATGACCAAAAACCAAACAGGCCATTTTAAAAAGACGACAGGCGCGCGCCTGTCGTTTTTTTTTTTTGACCAAAAATTAAAATTTCTCCAAACTCGGATATATCATCTGGGGTCCGAGGGGAGTCCAACGCAGAAGGTTTGGTTGAAATCGGGCCGGTGGTTTTGGAGAAAATGACCAAAACCAAACAGGCCATTTTAAAAGACGACAGGCCGCGCTGTCGGTTTTTTTTTTGACCAAAAGTTGATTTAACTTTATCCTTCAAATGGCCACAAAACCGTTTGTTTCTACGTGCCTCCGTTCCTGAGAAAAGTCAAGCTAAACATGGCTGGGTTTCACCAAAATCCCTCCTTTTTTTCTAGAAAAGGAGATAGAGCGTCTTTTATGAAAGCTGCGCTGTTTGTGCCTGTCGCTCTTCTCACAACTCGCATTTCTGGATCAAAGGGCTCGTATAAGATAAAAAATACACAACAATTGTTGTTCTATTCACAAAACCACCATCGGGGGCGGGGGGGGCGCCACTAAACAGCAATAACACAGACGCACCGTGCCGTGTCACAGCCTCTCGCCGCGGAACGTGAGGCTCTGCCGGCCACAGCAGCTCGCGAACACCGGTCCCGCCGGTGGTCGCGGTCCGTCTGTGGTACGGGTCGGTGGTGCCGGTCTGCTTTGGTCCAGAGACCATCAGATTTTACCGCGGGAGGACTTTGGGGAGGACACGGTGTTGCTCCAGATGAAGACCGGGCGGGACTGTCGGCTGAGAGCTTCCTGGTTCAGCTCCCAGCTGCTGCAGCCTCGCGGGTGAGAGCAGAGCAGCTGCGCTGCATCTGCGGAGCAGCTGCTGCATCCACATGCAGAACTCCGTTTGCAGAAGCTGAGTTATGATAAAAACTTCCAGATCATGAGCTGTCATGTGACTTTGATCGTCATCTATTTCAGTTCTCCTCGTCGTAGAGTCCCCAAATTTACATATAATGTGTATTAAAGTGTCTATTTTCATAATTTAAAAAAAAGCAAAAAACGAAAAATTTCGTTTTTGGCACTCAACGCATGGGAACGAAAAACGAGAAATTACGTGGTTGGCACTCAATGAGTTAAAAAGACGACAGGCGCGCGCCTGTCGGTTTTTTTTTTTTTACCAAAAATTAAAATTTCTTCAAATTTCTCCAAACTCGGATATATCATCTGGGGGTCCGAGGGGAGTCCAACGCAGAAGGTTTGGTTGAAATCGGGCCGGTGGTTTTGGAGAAAATGACCAGAAACCAAACAGGCCATTTTAAAAAGACGACAGGCGCGCGCCTGTCGGTTTTTTTTTTGACCAAAAATTTAAATTTCTCCAAACTCGGATATATCATCTGGGGGTCCGAGGGGAGTCCAACGCAGAAGGTTTGGTTGAAATCGGGCCGGTGGTTTTGGAGAAAATGACCAAAAACCAAACAGGCCATTTTAAAAAGACGACAGGCGCGCGCCTGTCGTTTTTTTTTTTGACCAAAAATTAAAATTTCTTCAAATTTCTCCAAACTCGGATATATCATCTGGGGTCCGAGGGGAGTCCAACGCAGAAGGTTTGGTTGAAATCGGGCCGGTGGTTTTGGAGAAAATGACCAGAAACCAAACAGGCCATTTTAAAAAGACGACAGGCGCGCGCCTGTCGGTTTTTTTTTTTTGACCAAAAATTTAAATTTCTCCAAACTCGGATATATCATCTGGGGGTCCGAGGGGAGTCCAACGCAGAAGGTTTGGTTGAAATCGGGGTTTTTTTTTTTTTTTTTTTGTTCATTTTTTTTTTGACCAAAAATTAAAATTTCTTCAAATTTCTCCAAACTCGGATATATCATCTGGGGGTCCGAGGGGAGTCCAACGCAGAAGGTTTGGTTGAAATCGGGCCGGTGGTTTTGGAGAAAATGACCAAAAACCAAACAGGCCATTTTAAAAGACGACAGGCGCGCGCCTGTCGTTTTTTTTTTTTGACCAAAAAAAATTTCTTCAAATTTCTCCAAACTCGGATATATCATCTGGGGGTCCGAGGGGAGTCCAACGCAGAAGGTTTGGTTGAAATCGGGCCGGTGGTTTTGGAGAAAATGACCAAAAACCAAACAGGCCATTTTAAAAAGACGACAGGCGCGCGCCTGTCGGTTTTTTTTTTTGACCAAAAATTTAAATTTCTCCAAACTCGGATATATCATCTGGGGGTCCGAGGGGAGTCCAACGCAGAAGGTTTGGTTGAAATCGGGCCGGTGGTTTTGGAGAAAATGACCAAAAACCAAACAGGCCATTTTAAAAAGACGACAGGCGCGCGCGCCTGTCGGTTTTTTTTTTTTGACCAAAAATTTAAATTTCTTCAAATTTCTCCAAACTCGGATATATCATCTGGGGGTCCGAGGGGAGTCCAACGCAGAAGGTTTGGTTGAAATCGGGCATGAATTTCCCTCTACAACAACTCTGTGTGGTAACGTTGTGTTATTATCTCATAGCGTGGTGAATGTGCAGCTCACAACTTGTCCACCAGAGCGTTGTGGAGTTGTTGGATTGTGTATTTGATGAGTTTGATGATGAGGTTAAAAATCCAAGATTTCCCATAATGGAGCTCTCTGTAGCGTAGATCTGAGGAGCTCAAGGCTCTGCCTCTGCCGTTCTAAAAACAGCTTGCACCGACTATTAAAGGTAACGAACCTTCTGATAGGAATATAGGTATTATGGGTTAAGGGCCAATTTGACTAAATGTTGAACTA